>NW_026607622.1:0-133484 GCF_029499605.1 Hyla sarda
CAAAGTGAAGTGGGCTCATAACAAGTTAAAGACGGAGCTGGACTCGCACAAGGTTAGTGGCCGTCCATGTGCACTATTATATACACTCATATGGCACTAAACATTGTCCTGAGGTGTTGTGGAGACCTAGTGTGGATCCATAGGTCATCATACACATCAATACGTACATCCCGCCTGGTTTGGTTTGTGGATATGTGACTATTGAGATCCATGTTATAGTAAAGCAGTCTCCGGTGAGGATGGAGCTAGAAGAGACCGCTCCATGCCTTTGACTGTTGGGGCATTCTGGGAGTTGTAGTGTTGTAGTTTCCCAGCAGCTAGAGGCACAATGGTTGGAAAATGCTGGTCTGAACTTATAGGTTCAACAAATTCATCAACAGCTTGATTCACTGTGATAAATCTGGACCATTCCCCGACCATATAGACCAGACATTGCTACGCTGTGCAGAAGAAACTCTTAAAGGGGTGGAAAGCTTTTTTTTTTTTTTTTTTTTTTTTTTTTAAATCAACTGGTGCCAGAAAGTTAAACAGATTTGTAAATTACTTCTATTAAAAAAAAAATCTTAATCCTTCCAGTACTTATTGCTGCTGACTTATCCTGCATAAATTAGTTCAGCTTTCAGGTGCTCCCGTGGGCTGGAAAAGGTGGATACAGTCCTAGGGAGACTCTTTCCTAGGACTGTATCCATCTTTTCCAGCCCACCGGAACACCTGAAAGCTGAACTAATTTATGCAGGAAAAGTCATCAACTGCCGAGCCGAGAAGTTTGTGACGAATCAAATTTACTGTAAGTTCGCTCATCTCTACTGCTGACTACTACAGAGGAAATTATTTTCTTTTTGGAACACAGAGCTCTCTGCTGACATCACAAGCACAGTGCTCTCTGCTGACATCTCTGTCCATTTTAGGAACTTTCCAGAGCAGCATTTGTTTTCTATGGGGATTTTCTCCTACTCTGGACAGTTCTTAAAATGGACAGAGATGTCAGCAGAGTAAGGGGGAGCTCCCCCAAAATGTCGCGTCATGACCCTGATGGCTCCTAGTCAGTAAGATTAGACCTCTGCTTGACTGGATGTGTGCTGACATCCCACCTGAAAAGCTGACTTAATACTATTAATACTATTATTTCAAAAGCCTATAGCCAATGTCTTTCCATATATGTCAGCAGAGAGCACTGTGCTCGTTATTCAGCAGAGAGCTCTGTGTTGCAAAAAGAAAATAATTTCCTCTGTAGTATTCAGCAGCTAATAAGTACTTGAAGGATTAGGATTTTTTTTAATAGAAGTAATTTACAAATTACTTCCAGGGTACTGCCCTGGAAAACATTTTTATTTTTTATTTATTTTTTTAAATCAACCCGGTGCCAAGTTTAAACATATTGAAAATTACTTCAATTAAAAAATCTTAATCCTTCCAGTACTTATCAGTTGCTGTATGCTTCAAAGGAAGTTCTTTCTTTTGGAATTTCTTTTGTCTGACCACAGTGCTCTCCTGCTGACACCTCTGTCTATGTCAGGAATTGTCCAGAGCAGGAGAGATTTTCTATGGGGATTTGCTTCTACGCTGGACAGTTCCTAAAATGGACAGAGGTGTCAGCAGAGAGCACTGTGGTCAGGCAGAAAGGAAATTCAAAAAAGGAAAGAACTTCCTCTGGAACGTACAGCAACTGATAAGTACTGGAAGGATTAAGATTTTTAAATAGAGGTCATTTACAAATCTGTATAACTTTCTGGCACCAGTTGATTAAAAAAAATAAATTAAAAAATAATAATAAATGTTTTTCCAGTGGAGTACCCCTTTTAAGGGTTTCTAAATTTAATAAGGATGGAGCCCTTTCATTCTAGACATTAGTTGGGGATTGAGGACACCCCCAAATCAGTGATGGTGCTTCCTAGAGAGTTATTTTATTAGAAAGTTATTTTATTAGAAAGCACCCCTCCCTCTTGGGCAGTGTTTCCAACCAGGGTGCCTCCAGCTGTTGCAAAACTACAACTTCCAGCATGCCCGGACAGCCGTTGGCTGTCCGGGCATGCTGGGAGTTGTAGTTTTGCAACAGCTGGAGGCATCCTACTTGGAAACGCTGCCCTAGGACATCAGTTTTTATTGCCTGTGCCACTTTCTCTGTAGATCCTTTTACCCCCCCCCCCCCCCGATTGTAAAGAGAATTTAAAATCGATAGGACTCACGCGTGGAACTTTTCGGATCGCAGTACTGTTACCTCTCCGCATCTTACCAAGCCAAACTTTGGAGAGCAACGCTGCAATTATACTTTAACTTGTAGTTGTTCACTTGTTTCAGATACATTTTAATGTTGTTTTTGTTTTTTGTTTTTTCCCCTTGCTCGACAGGAAACCAAAGACAAACTTCGGGATACGACGGCCAGATTAAACCAAGCCAAGGAAGAGGCCGAGCAGATCCGCAGGAACTGCCAGGAAATGATAAAAACGTATCAGGCAAGGACTCTCCATCTGGTTATAATAATGTCTGTACAGTATCCTCCTGTATCTATAGTATCGCCTATGGGGCGCAGTCACATCTAGTTTTGTGCATCCCCCAGCCTGATCTGGTGGGAACATTTCAAAACCTTTTCCTGCCAGACCCAGGCTGTACCCCATTTGTTTCAATGAGCCATTTTTTTTTTTTTTTTTAAGCAGTGACTCCTGTCGGCTTATTTTCTGACCATATCTGTTTTTTTAACCGGCCTTAACCCCTTAAGGACCACAGGTTTTTCCGTTTTTGCACTTTCATTTTTTCCTCCTCCCCTTTTTAAAAATCATAACCCTTTCAATTTTGCACCTAAAAATCAATATGATGGCTTATTTTTTGCGCCACCAATTCGTACTGTGCAGTGACATCAGTCATTTTACCCAAAAATCTACGGCAAAACGGAAAAAAAAATATCATTGTGCGACAAAATTGAAGAAAAAATGCCATTTTGTAACTTTTGGGGGCTTCCGTTTCTACGCAGTACATTTTTCGGTAAAAATGACACCTGATATGTATTCTGTAGGTCCATAACGGTTAAAATGATACCCTACTTATATAGGTGATTTTGTCGAACTTCTGAAAAAAATCATAACTTCATGCAGGAAAATTTATACGTTTAAAATTGTCATTTTCTGACCCCTATAACTTTTTTATTTTTCTGCATATGGGGCGGTATGAGGGCTCATTTTTTGCGACGTGATCTGAAGTTTTTAATCGGTACCATTTTTGTATGGATCGGACTTTTTGATCGCTTTTTATTCACTTTTTCATGATATTTCATGACCAAAAAATACCCTATTTTGGACTTTGGAATTTTTTTTGCGCGTACGCCATTGACCGTGCGGTTTAATTGATATATTTTTATAGTTCGGACATTTACGCACACGACGATACCACATATGTTTATTGTTATTATGTTTATATATTATTTATATGGAATTTGGGAAAAGGGGGTGATTTAAACTTTTAATAAGGAAGGGGTTAGTGTGTGTGTGTGTTAAACTTTTTTTTACCTTTTTTTTTTTTCTTTTACACTTTTAGTCCCCTTAGGGGACTTTTAGAAGGAATCATTTGATTCCTCATTCAGATGAATGGGATTACATACAATCCCATTCATCTGCGTGCTCTGCGCTCGATTGATAAAAGCCTGGTCCTGCCAGGCTGTATCATTCAGAGAGCCGGAGCCGACACAGGAGGGGAGGTAAGCCCTCAGGCTACCTCAGGCAGTGGATCGCTCCCCCGCGATCGCGCTGCGGGGGAGCGATCCACCCCACTGGACCACCAGTGGACTGGATACAGGCACCTTTTAGACGCCGCTGTCATCTTTGACAGCGGCAATCTAAAGGGTTAACAGCCGGCCGCGGCGATCGCCGCATGTCGGCTATTAACCGCCGGCCCCCAGCTGCAAGAATCAGCTGGGGGCCAGCCGGTATGACGCAGGCTCGAGTCGGGGAGCCCGCGTCATACCTCGGTGACGGCCATTGGACGTGTATACACGTCCAATGGTCGTTAAGGGGTTAAAGGTGAACTGCTACCTCCAGATGTTTGCAAAACTACAACTCCCAGCATGCCTGGACAGCCTTCGGCTGTCCAGGCATGCTGGGAGTTGTAGTTTTGCAACACCTGGAGGCAGCCTGGTTGGGAATCCCTGTCCTAAGCCTTGAAACTCTCAGGGAACCAGCAGAATTGTGATTGCTGCTCTGGATTGATTGGAGCATCAGAACCATAAGGGTATGTTCACACTACAGAGTGTGAACGAAAATCTCCGCTCGCAGAATTCAGCGAGCGGAGATTCAGACTGGCCGGCGGCGGGTAGGACCGCACGGCACTGCGCCGTCACCATTGACGGCTATGCAGTGCTCGCGGACTTCCGCGCACAGAATGAACATGTTCTTTCTTTGCGCGGAACAATTTAATTCCGGAAATTCCCGCAGTGTGAACGGGATCTCGCGGAAGACCCATTCACACTGATGGTAATGTTCACCGTGCGGACTTTTACTCGCGGGATTCCGCAGTGTCAACATACCCTAACTCAGAATCAGTAAAGATGAGGACCTGCTGTACAGAATTTGTTATATTGTTATGAATGGAGGAGGGATGGGGGGGGGAGGGGAAGCAACTATTCTAACAATATGTCTTCTGTCTGACACCAGGAGTCTGAAGAAATTAAGTCCAATGAACTGGATGCAAAGCTGCGAGTCACCAAAGTAGAACTACAGAAGCAGATGCAGGAAAAGACCGACCATTTGGAGGTAAGCGTGGGCTTCTGCGGCCGCCCCCCCCATATGATTATAATCGGTGCAGCCCAGCTTCATAGCCCAGCTTGATAGCAATAATTCTCTAAAACTGCACTTTGAATACAAAAATGTATCAAAACTGCACATAGTGTGAACCGAACCCATTCAACTTGAGTCTAGTAAGTTTACCTGGCTGAACTCCAGCACCAGCGGCCTAACTTGATGACCAGGCAGCATTAGGAAATCATTTCAGCATTGAAATTGCAATTAGTATGGCTGAAAACCCCCGGTTCCTGTCACATCAGCCAAAACAGGTGAGCACAAGGCATACACAAGAACCTCTACATTATTCTCTAATAGCCTATGCTGAGCTATATAAGCAAAATAACGCATCTTAAACTATTTGGCAATGAACGGTTCTTAAAGGGGTATTCCAGGCAAAAACTTTTTTTTTATATATCAACTGGCATCCGGAAAGTTAAACAGATTTGTAAATTACTTCTATTAAAAAAATCTTAATCCTTCCAATAGTTATTAGCTTCTGAAGTTTTCTGTCTAACTGCTCAATGATGATGTCACGTCCCGGGAGCTGTGCATGATGGGAAAATATCCCCATAGGAACTGCACAGCTCCCGGGACGTGAGTCATCAGAGAGCAGTTAGACAGAAAACAACAACTCAACTTCAGAAGCTAATAACTATTGGAAGGATTAAGATTTTGTAATAGAAGTAATTTACAAATCGGTTTAACTTTCCAGAGGCAGTTGATATATAAAAAAAAGGTTTTGCCTGGAATACCCCTTTAAGTTTCTATTGTTCCCCATTTGCTTGCTGTCAGTGAATGTGATTGTGGATCGTTTACATTCAGAGGCCGATATCCTGTCCTATCCGTATGCATTTGACACTAGTGCAGATTCTCTGATACACTGTAACAAACCTTGCAGCTGTGTCGGGTGCACACAATGAGCTTCCAGCTAATGGATGGAAAGAATTTACTGAAATTGTTGATGACTTGTACGACAAAATACATTTGTATTCAAGGAGTCTTATTTTATTCTTGTTTATTTGTACATGACCCTAAGGTTCATCATGCTAAAATGAAGGAACTGGACGACCTGAAGCGAACGTTCACAGAAGGCATGGACGAGCTCCGCACGTTGCGAACAAAGGTAGACGTGACAAGCTTACATATATGTGTGTTCTGTGCTGTGGGAGTTTCTGGGCCATTGGATGTTGGACTAAAGGAATTTCATCTTGTAGATCAGTAATCCCCCCCCCCCCCATCCTGTGCTTCCCCACCTGTTAGAACTACAACTCTCAGTGAGCGGACTGTTAGTAGCAAGTCCATCAGGGCATGCTGGGAGTTGTAGTTTTGCAACAGAAAATCTAAAGTTTGGGGTTCAGTGGTGTAGATCATAACACTTGGGAAAGGGGGGGGGGGCATCCTCATAAGGAGGGTATTTACCCATTGACCCATACACATTGATTTTGGAATAAGGGGTGGGGGACCTCCATCTTATTTATTTCAGTGCAGAGTGTCTCTCAGGCTCCCAGGGGCTGGATCGCTACTTATTTCAGTTTTTAGGTTTATAAATACAAATAACATATACAGTCATGGCTGTAAATGTTGGCACCCTTGAAGTATTTCTCACAGGAAAGGATTGCAGTAACACAGGTTTTGCTATACACATGTTTATTCCCTTTGTGTGTATTGGAACTAAACCAAAAAAAAGGGAGGAAACAAAGCAAATTGGACATAATTATGGAAATTTATCAACGGGTTTAGTCAGGTTTTCTTTACTATAATTGTGGCAAAATTGTCGCAACTGCGACTACGCGATTTTTCGTGCAACATTTTGACTGGAAAGCGAGAAAAGAAAGTTTTCCAAAAATTAACTACGTAGTAATAATTTTAAAATGGACTACGGGTAGTCAGGTATTTATTAACTGCGACAGTCGCAACTGCGCAAAAAAAAAAAGTCGCAACAGGGTTAAAAATTGACTAAATTTACTCCAGCTCAAACATGGAGCAGAAAAAGCTACAACCAAAGTAAAAAAGAAAAAATTGCTTACGTGAAAGAAAATTATCAACAGGCTGAAAGCAGTTGATAAATACGTCGCACATAAGCAAAAAAAAAGTAAGGAAAAAATTACTAAAAAAAAAAGAATACATAAGAAAACATTGATAAATGTCCCTCAATGTCACCAAACTCCAAAAATGGGCCGGACAAAATTATTGGCCCCTTTCAAAATTTTGGATAAATAAGATTGTTTCAAGCATGTGATGCTCCTTTATACTCACCTGGGGCAAGTAACAGGTGTGGACAATATAAAAATCACACCTGAAAGCAGATAATAAGGAGAGAAGTTCACTTAGTCTTTGTATTGTGTGTCTGTGTGTGCCACACTAAGAATGGACAACAGAAAGAGGAGAAGAGAACTGTCTGAGGACTTGAGAACCAAAATTGTGGAAAATATCAACCATCTCAAGGTTACAAGTCCATCTCCAGAGATCTAGATTTGCCTTTGTCCACAGTGCGCAACATTATCAAGAAGTTTACAACCCATGGCCCTGTAGCTAATCTCCCTGGGCGTGGACGAAAGAGAAAAATTGATGAAAGGTGTCAATGCAGGATAGTCCGGATGGTGGATAAGCAGCCCCAAACAAGTTCCAAAGATATTCAAGCTGTCCTGCAGGCTCAGGGAGCATCAATGTCAGCGCGAACTATCCGTTGACATTTAAATAAAATGAAACGCTATGGAGGAGACCCAGGAGGACCCCACTATGGAGGAGACCCAGGAGGACCCCACTATGGAGGAGAAACAGGAGGACCCCACTATGGAGGAGACCCAGGAGGACCCCACTATGGCAGGAGACCCAGGAGGACCCCACTATGGCAGGAGACCCAGGAGGACCCCACTATGGAGGAGACCCAGGAGGACCCCACTATGGAGGAGACCCAGGAGGACCCCACTATGGAGGAGACCCAGGAGGACCCCACTATGGAGGAGACCCAGGAGGACCCCACTATGGAGGAGACCCAGGAGGGCCCCACTATGGAGGAGACCCAGGAGGACCCCACTATGGAGGAGACCCAGGAGGACCCCACTATGGAGGAGACCCAGGAGGACCCCACTATGGAGGAGACCCAGGAGAACCCCACTATGGAGGAGACCCAGGAGGACCCCACTGCTGACACAGAGACATAAAAAAGCAAGACTACATTTTACCAGAATGAACTTGAGTAACCAAAATCCTTCTGGGAAAACATCTTGTGGACAGATGAGACCAAGATAGATCTTTTTGGTAAAGCAAATCATTCTACTGTTTACCGAAAACGGAATGAGGCCTACAAAGAAAAGAACACAGTACCTACAGTGAAATATGGTGGAGGTCAGTGATGTTTTGGGTTGTTTTGCTGCCTCTGGCACTGGGGGCCTTGAATGTGTACAAGACATCATGAAATCTGAGGATTACCAATGGATTTTGGGTCGCACTGTACAGCCCAGTGTCAGAAAGCTGGGTTTGTGTCCAAGATCTTGGGTCTTCCAGCAGGACAATGACCCCAAACATACTTCAAAAAGCCCCCAGATATGGATGACAACAAAGCGCTGGAGAGTTCTGAAGTGTCAGCAATTAGTCCAGATCTAAATCCCATTGATCACCTGTGGAGAGATCTTATAATTACTGTTGGGAAAAGGCGCCTTCCAATAAGAGACCTGGACTAGTTTGTAAAGGAAGAGTGGTCCAACATTCCGGCTGAGAGGTGTAAGAAGCTTATTGATGGTTATAGGAAGACACTGATTTCAGTTATTTTATCCAAAGGGTGTGCAACCAAATATTAAGTTAAGGGTGCCAAGAATGTTGTCCAGACCATTTTTGGAGTTTGGTGACATTATGTCCTATTTGTTTTTTTTTCCTCCCTTTTTTGGTTTAGTTCCAATACACACAAAGGGAATAAACATGTGGATAGCAAAACATGTGTTACTGCAATCCTTTTCTGTGAGGAATACTTCATTTTAGTGAAAAATCTCAGGGGTGCCAACATTTACGGCCATGACTGTGTGTGTGTGTGTGTGTGTATATGTATATGTATATATAATATATATATATATATATATATATATATATATATATATATATATATATATATATATATATATTGGTATATATATATACACACATGGGAGTTATGAAATATATATACATAGAGACACACACACACACACACACGTGTGTGTGATAAATTATATACACATATACTCTCTATACTCTATAAATATATACACACACATAAATACAGTATATACACATATTCTAATATAGAATATAAAAATATATATATAATTATTGGATCTCATCACTCTCCATCTTAAACAGGTAAAATGCTTGGAAGCCGAGCGACTGAGGACGGAGGAAGAACTATCCAAATACAAAGAGTTGATAAACCGGCAGAAGACGGAGATTCAGAACCTGCAGGAGAAAGTGAAGGTGGTGGATGAGCAGGAGCAGCGGCACCAGAGGTACCAGCACAACATCCTATCTCCTCTCTAAATTAATTCTACTAAAATTCACTTCACTCTACTGCAGCTGTAGATGTGTGTGTGTGTATATATATATATATATATATATATATATATATATATATATATATATATATATATATATATATATATATATAATATATAATATATACAGCTCAGTTAACTGTTAAAGCAGTGTTTCCCAAGGAATGTTATATGCTTCTAACATCGGAGTACCCCTTTAGTTCGGTGACTTCTTTTGGTAGATTTACACTCATTTTAAAGAGTACCTGTCACCAAACTAAACTTTCAATATATTGTTCCTTATGTAATTATAAGACACTTTGCTATTAACTTGCTGTGAAAATTCTTAACCTTTTTATATGTTTTTAATGTGATTGAAAAAACAGCCACTAGGTGGCTCTGTTTTGTTCCCTGCGCAAGTCAAACAGTTAGCTTGGTCTCATTCCTGCCTGGCAGAAGACCAAACTCAGGAAGTGCATGCAGGGCATGACGGGGCACAGCTCTCGCAGGCTTTAGTGACGTTGCACCTGCTGGGGAACGCCCACTTTCTCCTACCGGGAGCTCACACAATGTGAGCAAGGGGAAATGTATCAAACAGCTTTTCAAAGCTCCGAATTTCTTTTAAAGGGAGGAGGGGTGTTAGGAATACTTAAGGAATATAATCGGAGTTAGTTTAGAAAATGTGGTTTGATGACAGGTTCTCTTTAAAGGGGTACTCCCATGGAAAACTTATTTTTTTTTTTAAATCAACTGGTGCCAGAAAGTTAAACAGATTTGTAAATTACTTCTATTAAAAAATCTTAATCATTCCAGTACTTTTTAGGGTCTGTATACCACAGAGGAAATGCTTTTCTTTTTGCAACACAGAGCTCTCTGCTGATATCATGACCACAGTGCTCTCTGCTGACATCTCTGTCCATTTTAGGAACCGTCCGGAGCAGCATATGTTTGCTATGGGGATTTTCTCCTACAGTTCCTAAAATGGACAGAGGTGTCAGCAGAGAGCACTGTGCTCGTGATGTCAGCAGAGAGCTCTGTGTTCCAAAAAGAAAAGCATTTCCTCTGTAGTATTCAGCTGCTAATAAGTACTGGAAGGATTAAGATTTTTTTTAATAGAAGTCATTTACAAATCTGTTTAACTTTCTGGCACCAGTTGATTTAAAAATAAATAATAATTTCCACCGGAGTACCCCTTTTTATTGCCTTTTTTTTAATTTTTATTTTTTTCTCTCTCCAGAGACCTGCAGGAAATCCAGACCCTGCGGCACGAAGTGAGCGGCCTGAACTCTGTCATCTCCGACCTGCACCGGGATATCGGGGGCAGCCGGACGCGGGAGTCTGAGCTGCTGGGATTCACAGAGAAGCTGACCAGTAAGAACGCCCAGATCCAGTCCGAGAACAACTCCCTGCAGGCTCAGCTGGACAAGCTGTCGTGTAGTGAGAGCGAGCTCCGCAGCCAACTGGAGTACGCCCGACACAGCAGCACCGAGCTGGTAGGAAACACTCCGGGGGGGGGGGGGGGCGATTCCTTGTATTACAACCTGTGAATGATTCTTCAATACCCAGACCACATATTATTTGTATCCTGTGGGTCAGTACAATTATAGTGACCCCCATGTTTAGATGCTTTACTATTATTGTACTACGTTTTTTTTTTTTTTTAAATACACCGACTACACAGGTACAAATATTAAGTATCAGAGAGGGAACATGTCTAAATACCCTTATGTACTCCTAGGATATAAAGTATTGGACAGTATATAGTCTGCAGGAACAACTACACCACCTATATCTGAAAAAGCTGTGACAGACATACCGTATATACTCGAGTATAGGCCGAGTTTTTCAGCACGATTTTTCGTGCTGAAAACACCCCCCTCGGCTTATACTCGAGTGAACTCCCCCACCCGCAGTGGTCTTCAACCTGCGGACCTCCAGAGGTTTCAAAACTACAACTCCCAGCAAGCCCGGGCAGCCATCGGCTGTCCGGGCTTGCTGGGAGTTGTAGTTTTGAAACCTCCGGAGGTCCGCAGGTTGAAGACCACTGCGGCCTTCAACATCATCCAGCCCCCTCTCACCCCCTTTAGTTCTGAGTACTCACCTCCGCTCGGCGCTGGTCCGGTCCTGCAGGGCTGTCCGGTAAGGAGGTGGTCCGGTGAGGAGGTGGTCCGGGCTGCTATCTTCACCGGGGAGGCCTCTTCTAAGCGCTTCGGGCCCGGCCTCAGAATAGTCACGTTGCCTTGACAACGACGCAGATACGTCGTTGTCAAGGCAACGGCTCTATTCCGGGCCGGAAGCGCGGAGAAGAGGCGCCCCCGGTGAAGATAGCAGCCCGGACCACCTCCTCACCGGACCACCACCTTACCGGACAGCCCTGCAGGACCGGACCAGCGCCGAGCGGAGGTGAGTACTCAGAACTAAAGGGGGTGAGAGGGGGCTGGATGATGTTGAAGGCCGCAGTGGTCTTCAACCTGCGGACCTCCGGAGGTTTCAAAACTACAACTCCCAGCAAGCCCGGACAGCCGATGGCTGCCCGGGCTTGCTGGGAGTTGTAGTTTTGAAACCTCTGGAGGTCCGCAGGTTGAAGACCACTGAGGGCGAATGATGAGAAGAGGATGATGAAGGGGGGGGGGGGTGTGGGGATGATGAAGGGGGGTGGGGATGATGAAGGGGGGGGGGTGTGGGATGATTACAAGGGGATGATGAAGGGGGGATGTGTGGGATGATAAGGGGATGTGTGGGATGATGACAAGGGGATGATGAAGGGGGGATGTGTGGGATGATGACAAGGGGATGATGAAGGGGGGATGTGTGGGATAAGGGGATGTGTGGGATGATGACAAGGGGATAATGAAGGGGGGATGTGTGGGATGATGACAAGGGGATGATGAAGGGGGGATGTGTGGGATGATAAGGGGATGTGTGGGATGATGACAAGGGGATGATGAAGGGGGGATGTGTGGGATGATAAGGGGATGTGTGGGATGATGACAAGGGGATGATGAAGGGGGGATGTGTGGGATGATGACAAGGGGATGATGAGGATGTTAATGACGGGTCTGGATGATGACAGGGGGGGATGATGTATTTCCCACCCTAGGCTTATACTCGAGTCAATAACTTTTCCTGGGATTTTGGGTTGAAATTAGGGGTCTCGGCTTATACTCGGGTCGGCTTATACTCGAGTATATACGGTATGTAAAATACAAATAATATCAATCTTTATTGTTAAAAACGTCCACCCCTACGACAGTTTTGGACGGCACTGCTTCTTCCGGGAGAAGGACTGCCGTCTGAAACGGTCATAGGGGTGCACGTCTCGTGGCTGCGCTTTTTGCTTTTCCATGTTGGTATCTGACTCTTTGCACCGCTATTGGCTTTTCTGTAGCCCTATGTACCTATATGCACTTGCAATTTATCTGTAGCGTATGATGTAACTTGCTGATACCTAGTACACGTTTATATCTGTACTATATTAGTGATTTGTATACCCATACATATGGGACTAGCACCATTCAGTACCACTATTGGTCTTAAAGACGCCCTTTTTTTTTTTTTTTTTAGTTGCCACATCTGTTTTTAATATGTGTCATTTGGTTTTAACAATAAAGATTGTTAATCTTTGTATTTTACATGTGTCAGTCCCAGCTTTTTCAGATATAGGTGGTGTTCTTTTAAAAAAAACGTAAACTTTTTTTTAAAGGGTATCTTTCATCAAAAAAAAACTTTTGATATATTATAGATTAATGTATGCAGAATAACTTTCCACTAGCATGTTATTAAAAAATATGCTTCTTTCTATTTAATTTTCCACTTTGAAAAAATGACCACTAGGGGTCTCCCTAACAATCCTGGCCACTAGCCTTTTTTTTTTTTAATTTTTTTTTTTTTTTTATAGATTTCAGACTCCTTCTGGAGTCCTCAATCTCAGACTGCAGCCGGGACACAGACAAGCTCAGCACTGCTCCCTGGGATCAGTGCTGAGCTTGTCTGTGTCCCGGCTGCAGTCTGAGATTTAGGACTCCAACAGGAGTCTGAAATCTATAAAAAAAAAAAAAATTAAAAGTGGAAAATTAAATATTTTTTAATAACATGCTATTGCATTTTAAAAGTATTTAAAAATAAAAAGCCCTGAAACGTGTGTTTCCCACTATTTCCAAGATCTCTCCTTGCTGTCAGCAGTATCAAATTGTTTATACCCAAGCTAAAAACCCTATTATAGATCCTATACTTCTCATATGGTTTTCTCTCTATCTAGACCAATGTTTTCCAACCGGCGTGCCTCCAGCTGTTGTAAAACTACAACTCCCAGCATGCCCAGACAGCCTTTGGCTGTCTGGGCATGCTGGGAGTTGTAGTTTTGCAACAGCTGGAGGCACGCCGGTTGGGGAACACTGGTCTAGCCAGTCCATCAGCTCTTAGCACCCATTTCTCTACAGTCCTTTATAATTTATTACAATGTATTATTGCAGGAAACATGTATCCACCTGGAGTCCGGACTGGGGATATTTTAACATATATTACATTTCAGGGTTGTAGAAATTCCACTTCACGTAGATGAAAATCATCTGGTAATTGTATGATTAGTACAAGCTTTGTCCACTAGGGGGTGCTGCCTGCTTGTGAATTCTATGGAGCCTTACAGGGAGTATAAATCAGTTTGCAGTGAGCTCCCTCTAGTGGTAATGAAGTGATGCTGTCCAACATATGGGCTTCATACAGCAGCCTAGATCCTTGTGGGTTCAGTTTTGGAGGAGGAATTGGGATAACAATATATTATTGAATTGTATTTTGTTGTATTACAGGAGCAGAGGTTGACGGCAGAGCAGACGCTGAGGAAGCAAGAGATCCAGGCGCTGCAGACAGAGTTGGACAGTCAGCGGCAGATCATGGCCTCGCTGAATACTCAGATAGAAGAGCTGAACGACGAACTCTCCACCCAGAAGAGGAAGCACAACGTCAACCTTAAAGATCTCACCAAGCAACTCCAGCAAGGTTAGATGAATCCTCCACTACTACCGTGGATATGTAAAGAATGAAGCCATACTTAAAGGGGTACTCCAGTGGAAAACTTTTTTTTTTTCTTTTAAATGAACTGGTGCCAGAAAATTAAACAGCTTTATAAATTTCTTCTATTAAAAAAAAATTTACGCTTCCGGTACTTATTAGCAGGTGTATGCTACAGAGGAAATTCTTTGCTTTTTGAATTTCTTTTTTTTGTCTTGTCCACAGTGCTCTCTTCTGACACCTCTGTCCGTGTCAGGAACTGTCCAGAGTAGCATGGGTTTGCTATGGGGATTTTCTCCTGCACCTGATACGGCCATCAGGTGTCAGCAGAGAGCACTGTGGACAAGACAAAAAATAAATTCAAAAAGCAAAGAATTTCCTCTGTAGCATACAGCTGCTAATAAGTACTGGAAGGGTAAGGATTTTTTTTTATAGAAGTAATTTACAAATCTGTATAACTTTCTGGCACCAGTTCATAAAAAATAAATAAATAAATAAATAAATAAATAAAAGAAATTCCACCGGAGTACCCCTTTAAGGGGGTACTTGGTTTTGCAAAACGTATTCCCTATCCACAGGTTAAAGGGGTACTCCACTGGAAAACCTTCTTTTTTATTTATTTATTTTTAATCAACTGGTGCCAGCAAATTAAACAGATTTCTACATTACTTCTATTTAAAAAAAAATCTTAATCCTTCCAGTACTTATCATCTGCTGTATGCTCCAGAGTAAGTTATTTTCTTTTTGAATTTCCTTTCTGTCTGACCACAGTGCTCTTTGCTGACACCTCTGTCCGTGTCAGTAACTGTTCAGAGTAGAAGAAAATCCCCATAGCAAACCTCTCCTGCTCTGGACAGTTCCTGACATGGACAGAGGTGTCAGCAGAGAGCACTGTGGACAAGACAAAAAAAGAAATTCAAAAAGCAAAGAATTTACTCTGTAGCATACAGCTGCTAATAAGTACTGGAAGCGTACATTTGTTTAAATAGAAGTAATTTATAAATCCGTTTAATTTTCTGGCACCAGTTCATTTAAAAAAATAAAAAATAAATACATTTCCATCGGAGTAGCACTGTGGACAGACTGGAAAGGACAGAGAACTTCCTCTGTATTATACAGCAGCTGATAAGTACTGGAAGGATTAAGATTTTTAAGTAGAAGTAATTTTCAAATCTGTAATCTTTAAGGGATCTTTAGGGATAAGTATCTGAACACAGGGAACAAGGGGTTGGGAGGGGTTTTTTGGCTGGCAATCTCAGCTGTGGTGGGACATCTTTGTTGCCGGTGATTGGCGTACCGGGTGAGGGGCGGAGAGCTTAGAGGTAAGAGATGGGCCTATTCCGGAGATTACAGGGCATCCGAGCGGTCGGACACCCTGGGATCAGACATTTATACCCTGTCTTGTGTATTAGGGGAATACATTTTGCATAATCGGAGGATGCAGGTTTAAAGGGATTTAGCAGATTTAACAAAAAACAAAGATAAAACAAACAACATTATGTAATGCATTAGAAAATAATGTTCCCTTTTGTATTTGTATAACTGTAGTGCCATCCATAAAGATGACCAAAATAGATTTTTATATCTGCCCTGCGCTGTATGCAAATTGTCCGCCCGTAGTCATTAGGGCGGGCACCTCCGACAAGCGTTCATTGGGGCGGGCACCTGCAACAAGTAGTCATTGGGGCGGGCACCTGCAACAAGTAGTCATTGGGGCGGGCACCTGCAACAAGTAGTCATTGGGGCGGGCACCTACAAGTAGTCATTGGGGCGGGCACCTACAAGTAGTCATTGGGGCGGGCACCTGCAAGTAGTCATTGGGGCGGGCACCTGCGACAAGTAGTCATTGGGGCGGGCACCTGCGACAAGTAGTCATTGGGGCGGGCACCTGCGACAAGTAGTCATTGGGGCGGGCACCTGCGACAAGTAGTCATTGGGGCGGGCACCTGCGACAAGTAGTCATTGGGGCGGGCACCTGCGACAAGTAGTCATTGGGGCGGGCACCTGCGACAAGTAGTCATTGGGGCGGGCACCTGCGACAAGCAGTCATTGGGGCGGGCACCTGCGACAAGCAGTCATTGGGGCGGGCACCTGCGACAAGCAGTCATTGGGGCGGGCACCTGCGACAAGCAGTCATTGGGGCGGGCACCTGCGACAAGCAGTCATTGGGGCGGGCACCTGCGACAAGCAGTCATTGGGGCGGGCACCTGCGACAAGTAGTCATTGGTGTGGGCACCTAAAAATAGTAATTGGGGCGGGCACCTACAACATTGAGGCGTGATTGACTGCGCAGGCCGTCATCACTCCATTGCTGGAATCTTGCGTGTTCCCTGATGCGCCGTTATACCTGGGCATGCACGGTGGCCCCGAGAAGTGAGAGGAACCTCTGGAGGATACAAATGTGCTTGCCCAGGTAGAACGACTCTTCTGGGCATGTGCAGGATTCCGGCAGTGATGACTGTGGCGCCTGCGATAGGAGTGATTACAGCTCTGGAGATTGATACTACTGTTACTATAGCAGAATCGTAGAGAATAACTGCAGGGTGCAGCTTCGACTCTATGGGCAGTAAATACTTACTATACACCACATCCTGGGATTTGCTGTGCTAAATATTTTTTATGTAACTTTTGTGTGTTTTTTTTGCAGCTCGGAAGAAGGTGGAGCAGATGGAAAACGGCAATTACGAGAAAGACGTCAGCAGCATGGGCAGCCGCTCCAGTTCTTCAGGTAAGAAAGCCTGTGACATATTGATGACCTGCACATGATAGGTCAGTGTTTTCCAACCAGGGTGCCCCCAGCTGTTGCAAAATTACAACTCCCAGCATGCCCGGACAGCCAAAGGCTGTCCGGGCATGCTGGGATTTGTAGTTTTGCAACAGCTGGAAGCACCCTGTCTTGGAAAAATGTACTTATCATGTGCAGGTCATCAATATGGCGGGATACTATGCTTGGGTAAACTGCAGATAGGTAGAGCTGCGGAAGACTCACAGGTGTCATCCAGCTTTCCAGGATGCCTGAATGGCAAATCTTATTTAAGTATCTAGATAGAACTGAGGATTTTATTGATGCTAGGGAGGTTTTACCATTATAGCAGTGTTTCCAAATCAGGGTGCCTCCAGCTGTTGCAAAACTACAGACTTCGGATGTCCGGGCATGCTGGGAGTTGTAGTTTTGCAACAGCTGGAGACGCCCTGATTGGGAAACGCTGCTTTAAAATTGCTGACTTTTTTGCAGTATGGTGCGGATTATAGTATATGCTCTGTGCAGCTGTTAGGGGAATCCTTTTATATTTGTTTCATTGCTTGAAGGGGTTTATAATTATAACAAGAGATGAGCGAACTTACAGTAAATTCGATTCGTCACGAACTTCTCGGCTCGGCAGTTGATGGCTTATCTTGCATGAATTAGTTCAGCTTTCAGGTGCTCCCGTTGGCTGGAAAAGGTGGATACAGTCCTAGGAGACTCTTTCCTAGGACTGTATCCACCTTTTCCAGCCCACCGGAGCACCGGAAAGCTGAACTGATTTATGCAGGATAAGTCATCAACTGCCGAGCCGAGAAGTTCGTGACGAATCGAATTTACTGTAAGTTCGCTCCTCCCTAATTATAACCTATCTATAGTAAGTGTTTAGTCAGTGCTAATCTGGCCATATTGATGACCTGCACATGATAGGTCAGTGTTTTCCAACCAGGGTGGCCCCAGCTGTTGCAAAACTACAACTCACAGCATGCCCCGACAGCCTTCGGCTGTCCGGGCATGCTGGGAGTTGTAGTTTTGCAACAGCTGGAAGCACCTGGTCTTGGAAAAACGTACTTATCATGTGCAGGTCATCAATATGGCAGGATACTATGCTTAGGTAGAGCTGCGGAAGACACACAGGTGTCATCCAGCTTTCCAGGATGCCTGAATGGCAAATCTTATTTAAGTATCTAGATAGAACTGAGGATTTTATTGATGCTAGGGAGGTTTTACCATTATAGCAGTGTTTCCAAATCAGTGTGCCTCCAGCTGTTGCAAAACTACAGACTTCGGCTGTCCGGGCATGCTGGGAGTTGTAGTTTTGCAACAGCTACAGGTATCCTGGGTGGGAAACACTGAATCCCCCCTTCCCCGCCCCCAATTAAAGTTGGTTATTATGTATGGATAAGTGATGACTTTTAAAGGGTCACTCCGCTCCTCAGCGTCCGGAATCAATGTCCCGATTGCTGGGTGCGGGCTTCCGCGTTCACGCCCGCCCCCTCGTGACGTCACGCCCCCTCCCATAGACTTGCATTGAGGTGGCGGGACGTGACGTCACGGGGCGGGACCTCACGAGGGAAGCCCGCACCCAGCGTTCAGAACATTGCGTTCCGGACACTGGGGAGCGGAGTAACCCTTTAATCTTGGGATAATACTTTTACATTATGTTTATTCAACCACTATTCTATGTAGTAGGTTTCTGAAACATTGTATCACTATAAGAGGGGAAAGACGTATCCGAGCGGACGCCTCTCACGTGTTCTCTTGTGTTCTCACCGCAGGATCTCTCAACACCCGGAACAACGAGGACCGGTCTCCAGAGAACACCGGGGGTGGGACCACGCCGTCCGTGGACAGCTTCCCAGAAGTGGACAAAGCCGTCCTGATCGAGAGGATAGTCCGTCTTCAGAAGGCGCACGCCCGGAAAAACGAGAAAATAGAGTTCATGGAAGACCACATAAAGCAACTGGTGGAAGAGATTAGGAAAAAAACAAAGTATGTATGAAGCTTTCTGCGGTCACCGGGGTCTGTCTGTGTGTGACGCCTCCTGGTGGTTTGTGTCACCGCTTAACACATTGTCCTGTTACTAATCTATCAATGATTACCGGAGCGTCCAGTTATGTCAGTAATGCTTAGAAGGCATGTCCAGCCTTGCACCAAATGGGTTTTTAGGACTACAGTGTGTGTATGTGTGTACAGTCATATCCGTAAATGTTGGCACCCCTGAAATTTTTTAAGAAAATTAAGTATTCCTCACAGAAAAGGATTGCAGTAACACATGTTTTCCTATACACATGTTTATTCCCTTTGTGTGTATTGGAACTAAACCAAAAAAGGAGGAAAAAAAGCAAATTAGACATAATGTCACCAAACTCCAAAAATGGTCTAGACAAAATTATTGGCACCTTTAACTTAATATTTGGTTGCACACCCTTGGAAAAAAATTACTGAAATCAGTGTCTTCCTATAACAATCAATAAGCTTCTTACACCTCTCAGCCGGAATGTTGGACCACTCTTCCTATAACCATCAATAAGCTTCTTACACCTCTCAGCCGGAATGTTGGACTCTTCCTTTACAAACTGCTCCCGGTCTCTTATTGGACGGCGCCTTTTCCCAACAGTAATTATAAGATCTCTCCACAGGTGATCAATGGGATTTAGATCTGGACTCATTGCTGACACTTCAGAACTCTCCAGCGCTTTGTTGTCATCCATTTCTGGTGCTTTCTGACACTGGGCTGTACAGTACGACCCAAAATCCATTGGTAATCCTCAGATTTCATGATGTCTTGTACACATTCAAGGCCCCCAGTGCCAGAGGCAGCAGAACAACCCATTATGTCCAATTTGCTTTTTTTCCTCCTTTTTTGGTTTAGTTCCAATACACACAAAGGGAATAAACATGTGTATAGGAAAACATGTGTTACTGCAATCCTTTTCTGTGAGAAATACTTCATTTTCCTGAAAATTTTCAGGTGTGCCAACATTTACGGCCATGACTGTGTGTGTATATGTATGTATGTATGATATATATATATATTAATATATTACATACAATGCTGTGACTCACAGGTGACGTCTTCTCTGATCAGAGTCGTTCACTTTTCTTTTCCATTTGGCCCAGATCATCATGACTTTTTCTTCTAGCCACAACTCCTCTCCGCAGAACATTCCAGACAAACATCTTATGCTCTGCACATTATCAGTAGAGATGAGCGAACTTACAGTAAATTCGATTCGTCACGAACTTCTCAGCTCGGCAGTTGATGACTTTTACTGCATAAATTAGTTCAGCTTTCAGGTGCTCCGGTGGGCTGGAAAAGGTGGATACAGTCCTAGGAGACTCTTTCCTAGGAATGTATCCACCTTTTCCAGCCCACCGGAGCACCGGAAAGCTGAACTAATTTATGCAGGAAAAGTCAGCAACCGCCGAGCGGAGAAGTTCATGACGAATTGAATTTACTGTAAGTTCGCTCATCTCTAATTATCAGCACCCTCATCCCCTTTTCCTTACAGTTCTAAATTTGCCTTTTAGTGTCATGTACAGTAAAGTGGTTAGGTAAGTGGGTTTGGGGAATGCGTATGTCTGTTGGGGAGGAGTAGGTAGGTCCCACAGTAGGTAGGTTTTCCCATTAGGTAGGGGCTCCCAGTATAAAGTTTCCCTCAGTAAGCTGGTACCCACAGCAGTTAGTTTCTCCCATTATGCTGGTGTCCTTGTAGGTAGGTTCCACAGTAGATAACTTGCCCCCTGTAGGTAGTATGCCCCCCTTCCACATATGCAGTTTGCACCTTCACAGTAGGACCCCCCCCATGTAAGGTGGACCCCTTAAAGGTAGTTTGACCCTCCCCCCTCTTTATAGGTAACTTACCCACGTAGGTAGGACCCCACTGTAGGTAAGACCCCAGTGAATGTAGTTTGCTTCCTGTAGGTAAGACCCCACTGTAAGTAGTTGGCCCCCCTCCTCCCGCCCCTTGTAGGTTGGACCCCACTGTAGGTATTTTGCTCCCCTGTAGGTAGGACACCCTTAAAAAAAAAAAAAATAATACACACTCACTTTGGCTCCCCAGCAGTCATTGACCTCTTTTTTTTTTAAATTTTTTTACAACTTTTTGTAGCCTTTTCCTGCAGCCACTAGAGGTCGGCAGCTTCCCTACATACGGGACGTGCACAATAACCTCACTCGTGCGCGTCCCCGAAGAAGTAACATTCCTGGCCTCTAGTTACCACGTCCCCGTGCCTTCGTTAAGAGACCTCCTATCCTCCTAGGACACTCTATGACCCCTATGTCAGTGGTATGCCACAAGGGTCCTAGCACGTCCAGACGGCCGCGGCACACTGGTTGGAATCCACTGAATATAGATAGTAAAATTTTAAATTCGAAAAACACCAACAACAATTCACTAAAAATATGTTTAACATAGAATCTTGAATTAAACAATAGATCATTTGCTGATGACACTGTCCCTTTACCTTTAAAAATAAAAAATAAATATATATATTTATAATTATTAATATATATATATATATATATATATATATATATAATTTTTTTATTTTTTTGCACGGTGCACCAAAATTTGTTTTTGTTTTTGGATATTTTTTTTCTGCAAATATTGTAAAGAAGCACCCTTGATACATTTCCCTCATTATAAAGTTGCAGAACTTTATTATACGGTGATGAAGCTTTCCTGACATGAAACTGGACGCGTCCCCCGTACTAACCCTGTAACCTGCATTCTCTATGATGATTCTCCACCAGTTGCCTTTTGGGTCTGATCAGGCTTGTTTCTTGTACGTTTCATCTCATTTGTCTTCTGTTATGATTTTCTAATGCAGGGTTTCCAAACCAGGGTGCCTCTAGCTGTTGCAAAACTACAACTCCCAGCATGCCCGGACAGCCTTCGGCTGTCCGGGCATGCTGGGAGTTGTAGTTTTGCAACAGCTGGAGGTACTCTTGTTGCGGAAACACTGTTCTTATGTAACGCTCCACATTGTGAATTATTGTTTTTGTGGTAGTCATCATTAGAGATGAGCGAACTTACAGTAAATTCGATTCGTCACGAACTTCTCGGCTCGGCAGTTGATGACTTATCCTGCATAAATTAGTTCAGCCTTCAGGTGCTCCGGTGGGCTGGAAAAGGTGGATACAGTCCTAGGAAAGAGTCTCCTAGGACTGTATCCACCTTTTCCAGCCCCCCCGGAGCACCGGAAAGCTGAACTAATTTATGCAGGAAAAGTCATTAACTGCCGAGCGGAGAAGTTCGTGACGAATCGAATTTACTGTAAGTTCGCTCATCTCTAGTCATCATCGGCCGATAACGTAAATACAGTAAATATATCTGTACACCTCTCACTGTGACACCTGAGACTCGTCCAAGATATACATTATACCTTCCCCACTTTATATCCTGATTTATTGTTCATTTGCATCTAAAATAATGCCCAGAAGAGATGTGTGACCTCCACTCCTGAAATACTTATGTGCTGCTGGGAACCCTGTCTCTTCCACAATATAACTCCCACTGAATAGACACAACACTCTCCTGAAGTATTCTGTACTGCTGGGAACCCTGCCTCTTTCCATTACGCAATTCAGACACTGATTTCTTTTTAGTTTTTTTTAAGAAGGTTGAAACATTTCTTTCTCAAATACTAATGTGCTGCTGGGAACCCTGCCTCTTCCACAATATCAATCCACTGAATAGACACAGCACTCTCCTGAAGTACTGTAATGCTGGGAACCCTGCCTCTTCCACAATATCAATCCACTGAATAGACACAGCACTCTCCTGAAGTACTGTAATGCTGGGAACCCTGCCTCTTCCATAATATCAATCCCACTGAATAGACACAACACTCTCCTGAAGTACTCTGTACTGCTGGGAACCCTGCCTCTTTCCATTACCCAATTCAGTCCCTGGCTTCTTTTTAGTTTTTTAAGAAGGTTGAAACATTTCTTTCCTCAAATACTAATGTGCTGCTGGGAACCCTGCCTCTTCCACAATATCAATCCCACTGAATAGGCAGAACACTCTCCTGAAGTACTGTAATGCTGAGAACCCTGCCTCTTCCACAATATCAATCCCACTGAAAAGGCACAACACTCTCCTGAAGTACAGTAACCCCCCCCCGACATGCGATGGCCCCGACATATGATAAAATCGACATACGATGGCCTCTCAGAGGCCATCGCATGTCGATGTCAGCATCGACATACGATGCTTTTATATGTCGGGGCCATGGCATTAACTGCTATCCGACAGCGCAAAATGTATAAGCTGCTGTCGGACAGCAGTTTAAGCATCCCGGACAGGTTCACTTACATATCCCCGCTGCTGCGGTCCACTTCACGATCCTCCGGCGTCTTCTGTATCTTCTCCAGGGTCCGGGCCTCGCTTTCCGGTGTCGTTATTACGTCAGTGCGCATGCCGTGCCAGCACAGCAGCATAATAACGTCACCAGAAAGCGAGGCCCGGACCCTGCAGAATGCAGTACTGTAATGCTGGGAACCCTGCCTCTTCCACAATATCAATCCCACTGAATAGACACAACATTCTCCTGAAGCACTCTGTACTGCTGGGGACCCTGCCTCTTTCCATTATGCAATTCTCAGTCCCTGACATCTTTTTATTCTTTTAAGAAGGTTGAAACATTTCTCTCCTGAAATACTTGGGCTGCTGGGAACCCTGCCTCTTCCACAATATAAATCCCACTGAATAGGCACAACTCAATATGCACAATACTGCTGCTCTTTATATTATGCAATTCTCAGTCCCTGACGTCTTTTTTATTCTTTTAAGAAGGTTGAAACATTTATTTCCTGAAATACTCATGCTGCTGGGAACCCTGCCTCTTCCACAATATAAATCCCACTGAATAGACACAACGTTCTCCTGAAGTACTCTGTGCTGCTGGAGACCCTGCTTCTTTCCATTATGCAATTCTCAGTCCCTGACATCTTTTTTTTATTTTAAGAAGGTTGAAATATTTTTCTCCTAAATACTCGTGCTGCTGGGAACCCTGCCTCTTCCAATACATGACTCCCACTAAATAGACACAACCCTCTCCTAAAGTAGTCCGTACTGCTGGGAACCCTGCCTCTTTCCATTATGCAATTCTCAATCCCTGTCATCGCCTTTGATTTTTTAAGAAGGTTGAAATATTTCTCTCCTGAAATACTCATGTGCTGCTGGGAACCCTGCCTCTTCCACAATATAACTCCCGCTGAATAGGCACAACACTCTCCTGAAGTACTCTGTGCTGCTGGAGACCCTGCTTCTTTCCATTTTGCAATTCTCAGTCCCTGACGTCTCCTTTTTTGTTTGTTTGGTTTTAAAGAAGGTTGAAACATTTATTTCCTGAAATACTCATGTGCTGCTGGGAACCCTGCCTCTTCCAGAATATAAATCCCACTGAATAGACACAACATTCTCCTGAAGTACTCTGTGCTGCTGGAGACCCTGCTTCTTTCCATTATGCAATTCTCAGTCCCTGACATCTTTTTTTTTATTTTAAGAAGGTTGAAATATTTCTCTCCTGAAATACTAATGTGCTGCTGGGAACCCTGCCTCTTCCAGAATATAAATCCCACTGAATAGACACAACATTCTCCTGAAGTACTCTGTGCTGCTGGAGACCCTGCTTCTTTCCATTATGCAATTCTCAGTCCCTGACATCTTTTTTTTATTTTAAGAAGGTTGAAATATTTCTCTCCTGAAATACTAATGTGCTGCTGGGAACCCTGCCTCTTCCACAATATAAATCCCACTAAATAGGCACAACTCTCTACTGAAGTACTCTGTGCTGCTGGAGACCCTTCTCTTTCACCTGTGATGACCCTTCTTTATAAGCGGTGTAGTGCTTTCTTGAAATACTCTGTGCTGCTGTGGAGCCTGCACCTTCCATTATGCAGTTCCTAAGTCTGTGACGTCTTACATGACTTTTCTGCTGAAATACTCTGTGCTGCTGAGAACCCACGACTGTGTAACTTCTTGTGATCTCCAACAAGTCCAATACACTACTCTCCTAAAAAATACCCTGTGCTGCTGGAGACCCTACCGCTTCCATTTTGTAAATATTAGTCTGTGACCGTCCCATAATATCCGCTCGCTCATCTCCTAAAATACTCTGTGCTGCTGGAAATCCTTCTTCTTCCACTGTTTAACTGCAGGTATTTGACCTTCTACAACAGTGGTCTCCAACCTGCGGACCTCCAGATGTTGCAAAACTACAACTCCCAGCATGCCCGGACAGCCGTTGGCTGTCCGGGCATGCTGGGAGTTGTAGTTTTGCAACATCTGGAGGTCCGCAGGTTGAAGACCACTGTTCTTCAAGATCCAGGTAATCTGTCTTCTGAAATTAGGCTCAGTTCACACTAGTATTGGGCATATTTGCTCTCCTTTTTATTTATTTATTTATTTTTCGGGGTAGTCTACCATCCGTAGCATGAGGACAAAACCGATAAATCTGTGACCGTATATGTTATGTACAGACTGTTCTGGACTATGCTGTGTCTCAGGGATCCCATGCTCAGCCCCTGCATCTTCTTGGCGTAATTTAATTTGTTCAGCATTAAAGAAGAACTCCAGGATTTTTATTTTTGCTTATATAGTGCAGCATAGACTATTATTAGAGAATAATGTAGAGGTTCTTGTGTATGTCTTGTGCTTACCTGTTTTAGCTGATGTGGCAGGGCAGGCATACTGTTCCCAGTCAAACAGATTGCAATTCCATCGCTGAAATGATTTCCTTATGCTGCCTACATTTCCCATGAATCCTTTGGATTTGCTGAGAGAGGAGGTACAGTGTTAGCACTGCACCTGGTCATCTAATTAGGCTGCTGGTGCTGGAGGTCATCCAGGTGAACTGATTAGACCCTGAAGTCTGGAGCTGGCGGGAGGTGTATGAATACTATATATACTGATCTCATAAGGATAGCAGCAGTATACAGATAGAGCTGGAGGGGAGGTGTATAAATACTATATATCCTGATCTCGTAAGGATAGCAGCAGTATACAGATAGAGCTGGAGGGGTGGTGTATAACTACTATATATACTGATCTCGTAAGGATAGCAGCAGTATACAGATAGAGCTGGAGGGGAGGTATATAACTACTATATATACTGATCCCATAGAGATAGTAGCAGTATACAGATAGAGCTGGAGGGGAGGTGTATAACTACTATATATACTGATCCCATAGAGATAGCAGCAGTGTACAGATAGAGCTGGAGGGTGATGTTTGACTACTATATATCCTGATCTCATAAGGATAGCAGCAGTATACATATAGAGATGGAGGTGAGGTGTATAACTATTATATACCCTGATCCCATAGAGAGCATCAGTATACAGATAGAGCTGGAGGAGAGCGGTATAACTACTATATATCCTGATCTCGTAAGGATAGCAGCAGTATACAGATAGAGCTGGGAGGGGAGATGTATAACTACTATATATCCTGATCCCATAGAGATAGTAGCAGTATACAGATAGAGCTGGAGGGGAGGTGTATAACTACTATATATACTGATCCCATAGAGATAGCAGCAGTGTACAGATAGAGCTGGAGGGTGATGTTTGACTACTATATATCCTGATCTCATAAGGATAGCAGCAGTATACATATAGAGCTGGAGGTGAGGTGTATAACTATTATATACCCTGATCCCATAGAGAGCATCAGTATACAGATAGAGCTGGAGGGGAGCGGTATAACTACTATATATCCTGATCCCATAGAGATAGCAGCAGTATACAGATAGAGCTGGGAAGGGAGGGATCTGCGTTCTGCCAGGAGGCATCTGATGGGTGATGGTGTCATCCTGTAGTTTACAGTAAGTCAGCTGAGCCAATACTGACCCTTATCTCTGATTGAACAAAAAATGATTTTCTGTGGGTCAGACTAGAGATCACATGACCCAGTTACAGTAATGAAACACATGTAGACAGCTGCGCTGGAATCAAACAGATGGCGCCGTAGGACTACTGATGGTGAGCATGCATGATATGGGCAAAAAATATAAAACCAGGAGGAGTTCTTCTTCTTTAATGGAGTCTGATTGTTGTATAATGTAAAAGTTCTCTGCCATTTTAAGATCTCTGCTTGCAGTCACTGAAAAGTCAAGAAATGTAATGGTCAAGTTTCCAAAACCTGTGTTTGATTAAAAAAAAAATAAAAAAAATAATCATTTTACATTTAGGGTATGTTCGCACGTAGCGTATGTGCAGCAGGTTTTCGGTTTTTGGGTGCTGTATATTGCATATACGCCATGTGTGAACCTACCTACCCTTATTCTGTCATCCTCCATTCCCACCTGATTAACCTTCTATTCCCTATTTATGTACATTCTCTCTGAATTACAAATAAAATCGTAGTTCATACTAATCTCGGAGTCATCGTCTTCTGTCATGTGGCTAAAAAAAAAAAAATTCTAATCCACCATTTTCTTATCTGTTTCTGGGAAAGCTGGGTGGCATCCAATATGGCCGTAGTTCCAGCTCATTCAGCTTTCCCAAACTCTCTAATGCAGTGTTTAGGGGGCCTAATGCTGTTGCAAAACTATAACTCCCAGCATGCCCGGACAGCGAATGTCTCCCACCTCGGTTGCTCTCCACAGACGACATGTTTTGGTCTTGAGATCATGTGACCTCTATTTGAATGTTACTTTGTATCTATTTTATGAAGAATTTAGATTAAAACTTATTTTTAAATGTATCCAGGGAAATAAAAATGACAGTTATTTTTGGTTGGCCAATGAGAAACCCGTTAGTGATGCTTTTGGGAATTCCATGTATATCAGTGTTTCCTAACCAAGGTGCCTCCAGCTGTTGCAAAATTACAACTCCCAGCATGCCCGGACAGCCTTCGGCTGTCCGGGCATTCTGGGAGTTGTAGTTTTGCAACAGCTGGAGGCACCTTGGTTGGGAAACACTGCTCTAGTGGTAAAACCTCCCTAGCATCAATACAATCCTCACTTCTATCTAGATCCTGTAATTAGATTTGCCATTCAGGCATCTGGGAAAGCTGGGTGACGCCCAATATGGCCACCACTAAGCTTATTACTTATCGGTCTCAAATCCCTTAAAGTAAATCGGTCCAGCATCAATACATTGCCTGTCCCTCACTAGATTTGCCTTTTCAAGCTTCTGGAAAAGCTGAGTGATTGTTTTTAGATTCTTTAAGATATTTCCTGTCCTGTAACTGAGGCACCCCGCTTTTCCAGATTCCCGAATGGAATGTTACACAGCACTGAGTACATACTGGATAGGGGGATAAAAAAAAAAACTACATAACAACCAGGGAGAAACAGATGGCTGATTTCTTCCAAAAACAGCACCACCTTTGTCCTCAGGCTGGGTGCGGTATTACAACCTGGCTTCATTCACTTAAATGAAACTGAGCAGCAATACCACACACAACCTGAGGACATACAGTGGGGCAAAAAAGTATTTAGTCAGCCACCAATTGTGCAAGTTCTCCCCCTTATAAAGATGAGAGGCTGTAATTATCATCATAGGTTATAACCTCAACTATGAGAGACAGAATGAGAAAAAAATCCATAAAATCACATTGTCTGATTTTTTTTAAAGAATTTATTAGCAAATTATGGTGAAAAATAAGTATTTGGTCAATAACAAAAGTTCATCTCAATACTTTGTCATTGCCAACAAAGGGGATATAACAGAGGTCACATGTTTTTTGTCTTCACAAGGTTCTCACACACTGTTGCTGGTATTTTGGCCCATTCCTCCATGCAGATCTCCTCTAGAGCAGTGATGTTTTGGGGCTGTTGCTGGGCAACACGGACTTTCAACTCCCTCCAAAGGTTTTCTATGGGGTTGAGATCTGGAGACTGTCTAGGCCACTCCAGGACCTTGAAATGCTTCTTACGAAGCCACTCCTTCATTGCCCGTGCGGTGTGTTTGCGATCATTGTCATGCTGAAAGACCCAGCCACGTTTCATCTTCAATGCCCTTGCGGATGGAGGGAGGTTTTCACTCAAAATCTCACGATACATGGCCCCATTCATTCTTTCCTTTACACTAATCAGTCCTCCTGGTCCCTTAGCAGAAAAACAGCCCCAAAGTATGATGTTTCCACCCCCATGCTTCACAGTTGGTATGGTGTTCTTTGGATACAACTCAGCATTCTTTCTCCTCCTAACATGACGAGTTGAGTTTTTACCAAAAAGTTCTACTTTGGTTTCATCTGACCATATGACATTCTCCCAATACTCTTCTGGATCATAAAAATGCTCTCTAGCAAACTTCAGAAGGGCCCAGACATGTACTGGCTTAAGCAGGGGACACATCTGGCACTGCATGATTTGAGTCCTGGCGGTGTAGTGTGTTACTGATGGTAGCCTTTGTTACTTTGGTCCCAGCTCTCTGCAGGTCATTCACAAGGTGCCCCCATGTGCTTCTGGGATTTTTGCTCACTATTGTTGTGATCATTTTGACACCACGGGGTGAGATCTTGCGTGGAGCCCCAGATCAAGGGAGATTATCAGTGGTCTTGTATGTCTTCCATTTTCTAATAATTGCTCCCACAGTTGATTTCTTCACACCAAGCTGCTCGCCTATTGCAGATTCAGTCTTCCCAGCCCGGTGCAGGTCTACAATTTTGTTTCTGGTGTCCTTCGACAGCTCTTTGTTCTTGGCCATAGTGGAGTTTGGAGTGTGACTGTTTGAACTTGTTATCAGTATAAAAGACACCTGTCCACAACCTCAAACAGGAGCCATTAATACAGGTAACGAGTGGAGGACAGAGGAGACTCTTAAAGGAGAAGTTACAGGTCTGTGAGAGACAGAAATCTTACTTGTTTGTTATTGACCAAATACTTATTTTCCACCATAATTTGCAAATAAATTCTTAAAAAATCAGACAATATAATTTTATGGATTTTTTTCTCATTCTGTCTCTCATAGTTGAGGTTATAACCTATGATGATAATTACAGCCTCTCATCTTTATAAGGGGGAGAACTTGCACAATTGGAGGCTGACTAAATACTTTTTTGCCCCACTGTAAGTGGCGCTTTTTCTTCTTTTTTTTTTCCTTAATAAATCAGCTCTGTTTTTCTAATCCTGGATAACTGCTTTAAGGAGCCTGGGAAAGCTGAGTGACGGCAGGAGGAGTTTGCAGTTGTTGACAGCCGCCATATAGCTGCTGATTGGACGGGGGAGGTTCGCTGTGCCTCGTGGTGAGCAGAGCGATACAATTATGCACAATGTGGCGGCTTCTGATAACATAGATGCCTTTACTAAAGAATTGAGATGTGTATCTGTACCCTGGAAAGCTGGGTGATCCTTCTATACAACCTTACTTATATCTTCCAGGTTTCCAAGGGGCCTTACGGGCAAATCCTAGGGCAGTAGTCTCCAACCTGCTGACCTCCAGATGTTGCAAAACTACAACTCCCAGCATGCCCGGACAGCCAAAGGCTGTCCGGGCATGCTGGGAGTTGTAGTTTTGCAACATCTGGAGGTCCGCAGGTTGGAGACCACTGTCCTAGGGCTTAACTCTGACTACAGTTTTAGGTCTATTTGGCATTTAGGAGTTTTAGAAAGCTGGGTTACCCTTCTCTACAACCTATATTCAATTGTTCAACGTTTCAAGAGTCGTAGATCTTAACCCTGACTACAGTATTAGGTATATTTAGCCGTCAGGAGTCTTAGAAAGCTGAGTGATCATGGAAGAGGTGAACTGTTGAGAATCTGTGTTGTTGCCTGGAAAAGTTGGGTGCCGTCCATTAGGCGAGCTGTATTAGCATTGGTTATTTATCTCGGTATTTCCCTAGAGTGTACCTCCAGCTGTTGCAAAACTACAACTCCCAGCATGAAGACTGTCCAGGCATGCTAGGATTTGTAGTATTGCAACAGCTGGAGGCACATTCTTTGGGAAACACTGATTTATCTTATTAGTTGACGCTGTGTGCCGTGTAATGCCAATCTGCAATGGCGGCCATAGTGGTTGTCACCCAACTTTCCCAGGATCAGATAAATATATCCATGAAACATGAATAAGCAGAAAAGTGATTTTTTTTTCATTTGTTTTTGGGTGCCCCACCCCCTAATAATGGCTGTAATGTTCTTGCAGAATTATCCAGAGCTATGTGTTACGGGAGGAGTCGGGGACTCTGTCATCAGAAGCGTCCGACTACAACAAGGCCAACCTGAGCCGGCGCGGGGGGATCATGGCGTCCCTGTACACCTCCCACCAAGCGGACAGCGGCCTAACCCTGGAGCTATCCCTGGAGATTAATAAGAAGCTGCAGGCGGTCCTGGAAGACACCTTACTGAAGAATATAACCCTGAAGGTGAGACCCATAAACACCACATCTAGATTTATTTCTCTTTATATATAAAAAGTTATTTATTTATAGCAATGTGTGTGTATATATATATATATATATATATATATATATATATATATATATATATATATATATTCGAGTATAAGCCGACCCGAATAGAAGTCGAGGACCCTAATTTCACCCCCCAAAAAAACAGGAAAAGTTATTGACTCGACTATAAGCCTAGGGTGGGAAATACATCATTCCCCCCCCCCATGTCATCATCCACACCCCTGTCACAATCCCCCCCCCCCTTCATCATCACCGCCTGTCAATCCCTTCATCAGTGGTCTTCAACCTGCGGACCTCCAGATGTTGCAAAACTACAACTCCCAGCATGCCCAGACAGCTGTCGGCTGTCCGGGCATGCTGGGAGTTGTAGTTTTGAAACCTCTGGAGGTTCGCAGGTTGAAGACCACTGTGGCCTTCGTCATCATCCAGAAGCCCCCCCCCCTTTAGTTTTCTACTCACCTCCGCTTGGTGGGAAGGAAGGATGAGCTGGTCCGGGCCATCTATGCTGCAGGGACCGTCCGGTGGGGAGGGTTAGTCGTTCCGGGCGGTCCATTTTCACCGGGGGGGGGGGGGGGCTCCGGCCCCGGACTAGTGACGTTTCCTTGACGACAACACACAGGGACGTTCGTGCGCGTCCCTGTGCGTCGTCGTCAAGGCAACGTCACTAGTCCGGGCCCGGAGCGCAGAGAAGAAGGCCTCCCGGTGAAGATGGACAGCCTGGAACGACTAACCCTCCCCACCGGACGGTCCCTGCAGCATAGATGGCCCGGACCAGCTCATCCTTCCTTCCCACCAAGGGGAGGTGAGTAGAAAACTAAAGGGGGTGTCTGGATGATGATGAAGGCTGCAGTGGTCTTGTACCTGCGGACCTGCAGAGGTTTCAAAACTACAACTCCCTGTATGCCCGGACAGCCGATGGCTGTCCGGGCATGCTGGGAGTTGTAGTTTTGCAACATCTGGAGGTCCGCAAGTTCAAGACCACTGACAGGCGGAGAGTTCACTTGAGTATAAGCCGAGGGGGGCATTTTCAGCATGAAAAATCGTGCTGAAAAACTCGGCTTATACTCGAGTATATACGGTATACATACACATTTTGACATATATATATATATATATATATATATATATATATATAAAATATTTTATGGTATATATATTTTTTTAAATGTGTATGTGTATATTATGTATATACACACATTGATATAAATAAGTGTGTGTATATATATATTTATATACATTTTATCAATTTAATAGATATATTTATATCTATTTTTGTAACTTTGTGTGTATGTGTATGTATATATATGTGTGTGTATATATCTATATCTATCTATCTATCTATCTATCTATCTATCTATCTATATATATATATATATATATATATATATATATATATATATCTATATGAGGAAAGAAGTTCATCCAGCACTCTAGGTATGCAGATAAAATCAGCTCTTGCTTTATTGAATCTTCAGACAGAAGTCACAAACAGAGAATGTGACTAACATGAATTACAAACCATACAAGTTAAAATACATGTAAAGGGGTCACATGACCCATTACATCACTAATAAAAAAACACACAGAAAGCAGATATGAAAACCCGGGATGGATGTGTTCGTTGCATCCTCCAGGATGGCCACAGCATTATGGGAAAACTTAGTGAGTACCTTGTTGGAACCCCACAAAACGGCAATACGTTCGTAGACTATTTCTTTATGGGCGCCGATAGCAGCAGGTACCCCTTCAAATTTACTTGTATCACTTGTATTGTGATTCATTCATCCTTCCATATCTTCTCTTATATCTTCTATAGATATATTCTATAAATTGACAATCAATATAAGTAAAAACTACAACTCCCACCTTGCCCGGAAAGCTAATGGTCATTGGCTGTCCGGGCATGCTAGGGGTTGTAGTTTTGTAACAGCTGGAGGCACACTGGTTTGGAGACCACTGGTGTTGGAGCTAGTTGATAACATTCTGTCTGCCTGCTGTCACCTGTAGGGGGAGCTCTCTGCATACAGATGTTTACAGTTCCCATTGAAGCCACTAACATTAACTCCTTGGTGACGTTTCTATCTTTGCTCCACAGGAGAACCTGCAGACTCTGGGAACGGAGATCGAGCGGCTGATTAAACAGAAGAACGACGCAGAGCGCAGGATGTAGCTGCCGCCCCCTGGACTCCTCAGCAGCACATGTGACTCCTGAGCACAGGAATGTGTCCACTTGTAAGATATCTCTGAATCCTTAATTTATCAGAAGAAGCTTTTGCACTAGATACAAGGAGGACGGGTGAGGAGATCGCTCCGTGGCTCCGCCTCCTCATCCACGCTTCCATTCAGGTTATGCAAACTTTTTTTTTTTTTCCGGACAATCTCCTCATCTTCTAGAACTACAAGTCCCAGGAAGCTGAGCACTTAACTTGCACTCCTTATTATTATTGCCATGTCCTTCCATCTTGGCAGGTCCACATGTAGCAGCAAAACCACAACAAAAATCTTTATTTGCCAAAAGAACAAAATCCTCACCGGGAAACAAATTATTTTTTTTCATCAGTGTCTGGGAAAGCTGGGTGCCAAGATATAGGGTCACTGGAACGGTTAACACTGGCCTGATCACTTATTTGGCTTTCCTAGATTCCCCAGCAAATAAAAGCTGTATTATTAATCAGCATTAAAAGCCTGATTTGCCTTTCAGGGGTCTGGAAAAGCATGGTGGCAACTGATTTTTACAAATTATAAAAACACACTGATTATCACTTAGTTTTTCTTCACTCTGAAGTAGAATGTGGTTAGAGCAGCCATTGTAGTATAAAAAAAAAAAATACGAAATACTTCCATTCAGGAGTCTGAAAGAGCTGGGTGACAATTTAAGTAGCTGCCATGACAACAGCAGCCAGAGTTGTTGCACAACTTTTCCAGACTCCTAAATATCAATAAGTTGTAGAGTAAAGATGTGTCTATTGGTTTGTGGAAAAGATCTGACCCTTTCAGTGGTCATGGAAAGCTGGGTGCCAACCACTATTAAAGATTTGACTTCAAGAGTCTGAGCCTTGTTACCTAGCTTTCTCAAACTCCTGAATAGGCCTAGATAGATTTTTTTTCTAGGCATATTTACAATAGCTGGGTAACAACCATTAATGCAGCTCTGATCGTCCATATCAGTTGGCACCCATCTTTCCATAACTCCTGAATGGCAGATATATTTGGAAACTGATTGTACACATACTTTTCACTCTGCGATTCAGGAGTCTAAGAAGGCTGTGCAGCAACCCCTGGCTGCTATGACAGCCACTTTAATTGTCACACAGCTTTCCCAGACTCCTGAATGACATTTTCTTATACATATAATACTTTTTTTTTATTCAGGAGTCTGAAAAAGCTGGGTACCAACACATATAGGCCTTTTAAGCTGCGTTAGGGGATGTTTTCCAGCTTTTGTAGTTTTAAGTATGCCTAGATCAAATATCAATACAAGAGCAAATGATCTGTCAGTGAATTACAAAGCATAATCACTTCTGCCATTCAGGAATCTGGGAGAGCTGGGTGTCTGATACATTCTTAAGCTGTTTAGATTCACATTGGGCTTTTAAAACCTGGCAGAAAATCATACTATCATCATGAACTGTGCCAAAAAAACATCTGTATAAACCCGGTGTGGCCTGTGTCCCTCTGACAACACCTCCTGTCACCTCGGCTCAGACACCAGGCCCCTGCCATTAGCTATGATTGATGTCGCTTATAGCCAAGCAGTTAATGTGTTAATTATCGGGACAGATGTAAACGGATACGTGAGCTGCCGCCCGCACAGCCCCAGATATAACCGTATTACCCGTCTGCGCCGGGAGACTCGCCGGCACCAACCACCGCCATTGTGTGAACTTGCAGCCTGCGCATATTTGTAGTACTACAACTCCCAAAATGTCCCAAAAATTTTTTTTATGAATGACTGCGCTGTCATGTTTTCTGCAGCATAGCAGATCTGTGCGGGCGGCGGTCGTATCTGCTTTTCCGCGCTCGCTCAGCATCTACGTTGCACTTTTGTGCTGTTATCTGCCAGTCGCACGACCTGAGAAACAATGAGTGTGCGAAACGCCAGAGCAGGAATCGCCGTCACGTACACCCGCCCTTGGAGTAAAATGGTCACCCAGCTTTCCACAGACCCTGAGTGGTTTAAAAAAAAAATCTTAGTGTTTATTTTTTTACATTTTTTTTTATTTATCTTTGTATTTCTTTCCCATAGCTGGAACAGATCTCCGTAACGATGCAGGCTATATGCTGTTCAGGGTCTGTGAAAAGCTGTAGAGCAGTGATCTCCGAACTGTTGACCTCCCAGATGTAGCAAAACTACAACCCCCAGCATGCCCGGACAGCCGAAGGCTGTCCGGGCATGTTGGGAGTTGTAGTTGTGCAAAAGCTGGAGGCACCCTGGTTGGTAAACGCTGCTTTATAGATTGCTGACTCTTGCAGTATGGTGCGGATTATAGTGTATGTTCTGTGCAGTTGTTTGCTCCGTCTGTAGCGCGGCGATCTCCAAACTGTGGACCTCCAGATGTTGCGAAGCTGTCAAGGCATGCTGGGACTTAAATTTTTGCAGCATCTTGAGGTCCATAGCGCGATCTATGGTGCAAAACTACAACTCCCAGCATGCCGGGACGGCCGTAGGCACCTGTATACATAGAGGTAACGCAGCGCTCGCATGCACCTGCGGATTGGAAAAACATAGCTGCTTTCTTACAGAAACAGCGCCACCCACGTGTTCTCTGGTTATGTGGGGTATTGCAGCTCATGACGTGAATAGAGCAAAGTTGTAATACTGCATATGACCTGAGGACAGGGGTGGCGCTGTTCTGGGAAGGAAGCAGCCATGGTTTTCTAATCCAGGACCCCCCCCATAACTAACTCGTGGGGGCCACTTGGGGCCCCTGTGTAACCACAGCCTCCAGAGTCGTATCCTGGCATAATCATAGCTACAGATGACCCGGCTGGCGGCCATGTTTTTTTTTTCTTCTTCTTTTGCGCAGGTGTTTTCGGTTCTCAGACAAAGTGACATTCACGCGGTTCAAAGCGCATCTGGTTACGGTATTCTCTGTAAATAATACCGGGGGTGATATTATAGTATTATTTCTTTATTTTTTTATTTTTTAAATCACTGATGCGTGCAGGAGCGTTCGCCGGTTCACGCCACGTTCACGAGTTTTCATTCACGGAACGTTCTAGCTTCAGCAGCAAGTTTGTATTATGAAAAGTAACACTTCTGAATCAGTTTCTTTTGATGTTTTTCAAGATCTCTGCTTGCTGTGATTCTATAGGAATCCTCAGAGTTTAGGTGCGTCGGTCACGTGATAGGCCGCACAGGTGCAGGACGTATCTTTGGTAGCTGGACTGTAACGACTGGGCTACGAAGGTTTCTATTGGGTGACAGCAAGCAGAGGTCTGGCCAGAGATATAAACAATGAAACAAATATAAAGGATTCCCCTAACAGCTGCACAGAGCATATACTATAATCCGCACCATACTGCAAAAGTCGGAAATTGTAAAGCAGTGTTTCCCGATCATTGCGTCTCCAGCTGTTGCAAAACTACAACTCCCAGCATGCCCGGACAGCCTTTGGCTGTCCGGGCATGCTGGGAGTTGTAGTTTTGCAACAGCTGGAGGCACACTGGTTGGGAACCACTGTCCTAGCGTAACGTTATACAACCTGTGGCTGTGCAGCTGGTGCGGAACTACAATTCCCATCATGCCCCGCCATACTGGGAGTTATACTGTTGCTCCAGCTTGGTGACAACAGCGGCATAATTAAGCGGCCTTATCGGTTGTCACCCAGCTTTCCCAGACACCTGAGAAAATAACCCTATTCCTGCGAACCGTCAGCGCCCATCATGCCTTGCCAGCCTGGGAGTTGTAGTTCCACAACTGTAGTAAGTGCGTGCCTCCCAAAAACAAATCACCAGACCTCGATTTCCTCCAAAAATGTCAGATCTGAGCTCTCAATGCCAGACGGCTCCTCAGCTTCACATAAATCAGCGGCCGCCGAGTGCCAAAAAAAGAGAGCGCACGGAAAAAACATTCACTCGCGTGATTCCCCCGTTTGATTTACTGTCACGTTTTTATCTCCTGAAATCAAATAAATCTTTTTATAATTTTTTTTATCTTGTTTTTGTTCATTTTTATGTTTTTTCTTTATTTTTATATTTTTATTTTTTTTGTCAATCTTTTTAACAAAATTATATATAAAATAGTAAATTGAATCTGTAGTTTTTGTTTTTTAGTTTCCCCAGAATGCTGCGGGTTCTTTGTGTAAATTAATTTACCCTTCGCAGGGAGGGGGCAGAGGGGACGCACCACATTCTTTGGGAGGCTTAAAGAGTGTTATAGGAGTATATACACACACATTTATATATATATATTTATATTATTTATATGTTTATATATCTAAAAAAAATATATATTATTTTTATATATTTTTATATATATATTTATATATATATAATATATATATATTTTTTAAATATATATATTAAATTATATATTAAAATATAAATATATATTAAAATATAAAAAATATATATTTTAATATATTTATATATTTTAATATATATATTTATAGATTATATCTTTATTTTATATATTATATTTAATATATAAATATATATATATATATATATTAAAAGATCTATAAATATATATATTTTAATATATATTTATAGATTATATCTTTTAATATATATTTTTTTATATATTAAATATATATTAATATATAAATATATATAAAAAGATATATATTTATTAAAATATGAATATATATATAAAAAAAAAATATATATATATATATATATATATATATAAAAAAAAAATATATATATATATATATATATATATATATATATATATATATAATATGTATGGTGTGTGTGTATATATATTATAAAGATTATATTACCACATGTTACCTATGGACTGATGTGATATTACATCTACAATTTAAAAAGCTTAGTTTGTTTTTTTTTTTCTTCTTTTTAATATAAAAATAGCGCCATTCTCTTCCTCAGGTCATATGTGGTATTGCAGCTCTGTTCCATTAAAGTGAATGAAGATGACTTGTAATACCCCACACAACCTGATGACAGGGGTGGTGCTGTTTTTTGTAAAAGCAACTATGTTTTTTTTTAAATCCTGGAGGAGAGCGGCTGAGCTGCAGTATCGGGCACGACCCGTGGACAGGGGCGCAGCCATGTTTTCCTAATTCCCTTTATGAAGAACACTCTCCAGGCTCAGGATGCGGCCCCGCTTGTTACAGTCGGTCGTATAATATAAGTGGTAATATTGCAAATGATTGGCTCCCACCTCGGTTGCTCTTCGTGGGCCGGCGCGTTTTTGTTCTTGAGATCATGTGACCTTTAATGAATGTTATTTTGTATCAATTTGATGAAGAATTTAAATTCAACTTGTTCTTAAATGTATTTCAGGGCAATAAAACTTGGGTTCTATACAGTAGTGTTTCCCAACCAGGTTGTCTCCAGCTGTTGCAAAACTGCAACTCCCAGCATGCCCGGACAACCAAAGGTTGTCCGGGCATGCTGGGAGTTGTAGTTTTGCAACAGCTGGAGGCAGCCTGGTGTGGAAACACTGCTGTATAGAACCCAACAATCTTAAAAACCATTATAATTCTCCCAATCCATTAGATAAAGACCTGATTTCTTAAAAAAAAAACAGCGCCACCCCTGTCCTCAGGTTATGTGTGGTATTACATCTCTGCTCCATAAATTTCTTTGGAACTGAGCAGCAATAAAGCACACAAGAGGACACTGCTGTATATATAGATGACTTTTGCTGTATGGTGCGGATTATAGTGTATGCTCGGTGCAGCGGTTTCCAGCATTAGAACATAGCTGCAATACCACACAGAACCTGAGGAGAGGGGTGGCGCTGTTTATGGGGGGAAAAGCAGCTATATTTTTCCTCCTGGGTAACTCCTTTAAATTCTGCTCTGACAATTAACGAAAGTGTATTCCCTAAGGGTGATATCTGACAGATATCTGAGCAATCAGATTGGATGTGAAGATTACCACATGTAGTAGGGCGATGCCAGGCGGGATGATTGGCACCCGGGTTGCATGTGGTGGTACAGATCAGATACACCCCCAATTCAGTAGCCTACTCAATGGACTCGGCAGCGCCCCCTATCTTATACAAAGGATCCTGCACAGCCAGAGCTGTTTTGATTACATCTGCCTGATACAGCCGATCCCTTTTATGATAATATATTTGGTCACATGACTGGCCGTTTATGATGTCTCATCACTCCTTGTATCTGTATGTATGTGAACCCCCCCAAGTATTGTTTATGGTCCCCCCCAGACCAGGACGGTAGCACTCCAATGAATATAATGTATATGGTATAATATATAATGTATCTTGTTGATTTGTAAATATCCTGTATAAATTATTCCTGGATCGACCTGATTCTGTATTCTGTATATCTTGTCATTTTAAATAAATTGTACAGAGGAACTTACTCCGGTGTATATGTGTGATTGATTATATGTATATATTTATATATGTGTGTGTGTGTGTGTATATATAATATATATGTATGTATGTGTGTGTGTATATATATATATATATATATATATATATATATATATATATATATATATATATATATATGTGTTTATATATATATATATTTTTTTATATATATGTGTGTGTGTGTAATAAATATATATATTATTTCTTTTTTTAGATAGAGATATATATATATTATTGGGATGAAAAAATGCAATTCTTTTTTTTTTTTGTTTTTTTTAACGTTTACGCCATTCACCATACTGGAAAAATAATGTTATACTTTTTAATAGTTTAGTCAATGCTGCACGCGGTGAAACCAAATATGTTTTTTTATGTTTACAAATTATGTTTATACCAAAAAAATGGGACTTGTGTTACATTGTGGTGTTTAAGTGTTCCCTTAATTTTTTTGAGCAGTGTATAGTCCGCACCATACTGCAAAAGTCAGCAATTTATAAAGCAGTGTTTCCCAACCAGGGTGCCTCTAGCTGGCAAAACTACAACTCCCAGCATGCCCGGACAGCCAACGGCTGTCCGGGCATGCTGGGAGTTGTAGTTTTACAACAGCTGGAGGCACAGTGCCCTAGGAGGCTTTTATGAGAAATCATCTGCACTCAATTGACTGAGCCTGCCGCAGACAGCCATGGCCAGCACAGAGGAACAGATTAACCCTCCACCTTCCTCAGCAGTGGATTGCACCAGTAGTGACCAGTGTTTTTAAGTAACGTGGATCCTTTAAGGGACTTCGCCCCCTTTTCACCTGCAGGACGTCCGTTTCGGGTTATTACAGGACGGTGATTACAGGCTCGGTGTCTCACAGGTACTAATGCCGGATCGTCGCTCGCCCAGAGATCTGAGGAGTCTATAATTATTGGAAATGACCAACATGGTCACCGAGGATACATGACCTGAGAATGACGTCCTCCGTGTCACATGGTGTCTGGATCACAGGGACGCCTCCGCAGCGCGGCATGTGATTTATACAGGAGATATGAAACAGAACATTTCAATTATATAACTAAGAAAAATAACTTCAAATAAGTTATCTGACTCCAGAACTCCAAATCCCCTGATTCGACATTAGAGATTCAGGATTAGATTCTTACTGTCTGCAGCCACCACTAGGGGGCGAAAGAGTTAACAGCATATTGTATTGTGTTCAATGTATAAGCTGTATGCAGTAAGGCCAGGTTCACACTGTTTTAACTTTCCGTTAGACGCACACACCACGAGGATTCCTTACGTATCCTGTCTATTGCAGTGTTTCCCAACCACGGTGCCTCCAGCTGTTGCAAAACTACCAGTATGCCCAGACTGACTAAAAATAAAACGGACTAAAACACTCGAAGAATTCTGGAAACAACTTATAGATCATACACCATAATCCGCACCGTACTGCAAAAGTCAGCAGTTTATAAAACAGCGTTTCCTAACCAGCGGGACTCCAGCTGTTGCAAAACTACAATCCTCAGGTGCACAGAGCATGCACTATAATCCACACTATACTGCAAAAGTCATCAGTCTATAAAGCAGTTTCCGCTTGTCCTCAGGTTGTGTACAGTATTGCTTCTCAGTTCCAATGAAGTGAATGGAGCCAGGTTGTAATACAACACACAACCTAAGGACAATGGTGGCGCTGTTTTTGGTACAAATTAGTTCCCCCCCCCATCCAGTACGTACTTACTGCTGTGTAACATTCCAGTCAGGACTCTGGAAAAGCAGAGTGCCTCATTTACAGGCTGTAGATATATGGACAGGAAATTTCTTATAAAGACTAAAAATGATCACCCCAGCTTTTCCGGAAGCCTGAAAGGCACATCTAGTCAGGGATAGGCAATGTATTGATGCTGAAGTGATTTACTATATGGGGATTTGAGACGACTAAGAGATAAGCTTAGAAGAAGCCGTTTTGGATGTCACCTAGCTTTCCCGGATGCCTGAATGGAAAATCTAATGAGAGGATCTAGATAGAAGTGATGATTGTATTGCTGATAGGGAGGTTTTAACATTAGGGCAGTGTTTCCCAATCAGGGTGCCTCCAACTTTTGCAAAACTACAACTCCCAGCATGCTCGGACTGACTAGAAACAGAACTGACTAAAACCAGGCACTAAAAAACCCTAATATAATGCTGGAAACAACTGCACAGAGCACACACTATAATCCGCACCATACTGCAAATGCCAGTAGTTTGTAAAAGAGAGTCGTAGTTTTGCAACAACTGGAGGCACCCTGGTTGGGAAATACCGCACCATTATGTATGATGAAAAGTTCTGCAACTTTTTTTTTTTGGAGACTTGGGGGGGGGGGGGGGGGTGATTTTTCGTCTATTCTTCAACTCGTCATAGCTGGTGTATTAAAGTTTTTCCTGTGAGTCGCACTCGCCTCTGCTACATTAACATAGTAGGGTGCACTTGCCTCTGCTGCTATTACATAATTACAACTCCCAGCCTTTGTCTTTCCGGGCATGCTGAGAGTTGTGGTTTTGCAACAGCTGGGTTGAAAACATTAGATTATGCAAATAAAATTTCACATTTGACGTGCATGACCCTAATCTTACAGTTGTATCCAGTGTAGACAATGCTCTGTGAGCTAAACATCCTGGACTCCAGACTGATACATTGTACATAACTAGTCCTGCTCTCAGCTGAGAAGTGATACAATTGTATCCAGTCTAGACAATGCTCTGTGAGCTAAACATCCTGGACTCCAGACTGATACATTGTACATAGCTAGTCCTGCTCTCAGTTGAGAAGTGATACAATTGTATCCAGTCTAGACAATGCTCTGTGAGCTAAACATCCTGGACCCCAGACTGATACATTGTACATAGCTCGTCCTGCTCTCAGCTGAGAAGTGATACAATTGTATCCAGTCTAGACAATGCTCTGTGAGCTAAACATCCCAGACCCCAGACTGATACATTGTACATAGCTCGTCCTGCTCTCAGCTGAGAAGTGATACAATTGTATCCAGTCTAGACAATGCTCTGTGAGCTAAACATCCCAGACCCCAGACTGATACATTGTACATAGCTAGTCCTGCTCTCAGATGAGAAGTGATACAATTGTATCCAGTCTAGACAATGCTCTGTGAGCTAAACATCCTGGACTCCAGACTGATACATTGTACATAGCTCGTCCTGCTCTCAGATGAGAAGTGATACAATTGTATCCAGTCTAGACAATGCTCTGTGAGCTAAACATCCTGGGCCCCAGACTGATACATTGTACATAGCTAGTCCTGCTCTCAGCTGAGAAGTGATACAATTGTATCCAGTCTAGACAATGCTCTGTGAGCTAAACATCCTGGACCCCCAGACGGATACATTGTACATAGCTAGTCCTGCTCTCAGCTGAGAAGTGATACAATTGTATCCAGTCTAGACAATGCTCTGTGAGCTAAACATCCTGGACCCCAGACTGATACATTGTACATAACTAGTCCTGCTCTCAGCTGAGAAGTGATACAATTGTATCCAGTCTAGACAATGCTCTGTGAGCTAAACATCCTGGACTCCAGACTGATACATTGTACATAGCTAGTCCTGCTCTCAGCTGAGAAGTGATACAATTGTATCCAGTCTAGACAATGCTCTGTGAGCTAAACATCCTGGACTCCAGACTGATACATTGTACATAGCTAGTCCTGCTCTCAGCTGAGAAGTGATACAATTGTATCCAGTCTAGACAATGCTCTGTGAGCTAAACATCCTGGACTCCAGACTGATACATTGTACATAGCTAGTCCTGCTCTCAGCTGAGAAGTGATACAATTGTATCCAGTCTAGACAATGCTCTGTGAGCTAAACATCCTGGACCCCAGACTGATACATTGTACATAGCTAGTCCTGCCCTCAGCTGAGAAGTGATACAATTGTATCCAGTCTAGACAATGCTCTGTGAGCTAAACATCCTGGACCCCAGACTGATACATTGTACATAGCTAGTCCTGCCCTCAGATGAGAAGTGATACAATTGTATCCAGTCTAGACAATGCTCTGTGAGCTAAACATCCTGGACTCCAGACTGATACATTGTACATAGCTAGTCCTGCTCTCAGCTGAGAAGTGATACAATTGTATCCAGTCTAGACAATGCTCTGTGAGCTAAACATCCTGGACCCCAGACTGATACATTGTACATAGCTAGTCCTGCCCTCAGCTGAGAAGTGATACAATTGTATCCAGTCTAGACAATGCTCTGTGAGCTAAACATCCTGGACCCCAGACTGATACATTGTACATAGCTAGTCCTGCCCTCAGATGAGAAGTAGATACTGGCTCCATAGACTCTGGAGTGTTACATTTTTCCTGATACATTGTAACAAACCATCAGGGCAGAGATTTGCTCGCAGAGGATTCCGCTGCTGGCCGTTCCTTCTTTCCTGTGGAGAAACACGTTCTGTTTCCAGGGACGACCAGCAGACTTATGAACGCAGCTCTGGATGTGACTAGAGTATTAATATCACTACTAGAGAAGTAAAAGATTAGACGAGGAAGCTGCTTTTGTGTCAGTTTTTCCCAACCAAGGCGCCTCCAGCTGTTGTGAAACTACAACTCCCAGCATGCCCGGACAGCCAAAGGCTGTCCAGGCAGGCTGGGAGTTGTAGTTTCACAACAGCTGGAGGCACCCTGGTTGGAATACCCTATCTTGAATGATATGAACAGTCAGTACTGGCCTGGATTTATAAGGTCAATGGGGCTTGGGACAGCCTTAGGAGAATCACACAAAGACTAAGCTGCAATACCAGACACAACCATAGACAGGAGTGGCGCTGTTCCTGAGAAAAAATTATGAAAATTATGACATTTAGAACATAATGCTATTTCAAGCCTTGGAGGAAGTCATGTAGTTCTTTCCAGTCACACGGTGCTCTCTGCTGCCACCTGCTGTCTGTCTCAGGTACTTTCCAGCGCTATGGGGATTTGCTCCTGCTCTGGACAGTTCCTGACCTGCACAGAGGTGTCAGCAGAGAGCACTGTGGTCAGGCTGGAAAGAACTACACAACTTCCTCTGGAGCATACAGCAGCTGATAAGTACTGGACGGATTGAGATTGTTAAATAGAAATAATTTGCAAATTTATAGAACTTTCCATCACCAGTTGTTTTGAAAAAAAAATAAAATAAATAAAAAAATAATAATAATGATAATTCTCTGGAGTTCCCCTTTAAGGACACCTTCATATATTAGGATTGAGCTTTTTAAATAGAAGTAATTTGCTAATTAATAGAACTTTCCATCATCGGTTTTGAAAAATAAAAAGAAGAAAAAAATTCTCCGGAGTTCCCCTTTAAGGACACCTATGTAAATTAACGCCAAGGAGGGTCCTGCAGATACGGTATATGAGATGACCCCGCCCCCCCTCCTATAAGGGTCATCATGTGATATCCTCAAGGTGGCGCACAATGGGCACTGCCACTTAGCCCCCTGCTATCGGCGGAAGTAACAGCTTCTTAAAATACCATGAGAAAAGCGGGTGACACATTCCAGGCATCGCTCCGGCACCAGCGACCGCCACAGCCGCATTGTCCAGGACTGAGAGAGATTGTAACATGCAGATCCCTCACCGACCTCTAGGGGGAGGCCTCACTGTCACATAATGTCTATGATAAATACTGCTAAATATGATGGCATTTTTTTAATCTCAATTCCCGAATATAAAATTATTGTCAGACGCGATCGGACAAGGTTGTAGGAGCGATCGCCCCCGGTGCCCTGCGCATCATACCCATCATTTTATCTTGGCGCTGGACCTGCTGGCATCAGATACCTTCTCAATTACTAAGCACGTTCAGTTTAGAATAAAAAAATGTTTTCTCTATTAAAGAACCAGCGCCTCTCGCTCCAGTGTATCCCCTGACTCGGCTTTTATTAGGACGTCTTCTCAGGGACAGGTTTTTCTATGCAGTTTCTGACTTTTGCAGGATGGTGCGGATTATAGTGAATGCGTCACACAGTTGTTTCCAGCATTCTCTGTGTCAGTTTTGTTTCTAGTCAGTCTGGGCATGCTGGGAGTAGTAGTTGTGCAACAGCTGGAGGCACACTGGGTGGGAAACAAAGCTTTGTATATTGAGGCTTTTTGCAGTATGGTGCGGATTATAGCGTATGCTCTGTGCAATTGTTTCCAGCATTCTCTGTGTGTTTCCTAGTGGCTTGTTCTAGTTAGTTTTGTTTCTAGTCAGCCCAAGCATGCTGGGAGTTGTAGTGTTGCAACAGCTGGAGGGCCACGGTTTGGAGAACACTGGACTAGTGGATACAGCCATGAGACAGGGCCTTAAAGGGTTACTCCGCCCATAGACATCTTATCCCCTATTCCTATATTATCCCCTATCCGCTGGGACCCCCCGTGTGCAGCACCCGGCATCATTTAGAATGCTGGGTGCGGGTGGCAGGGGTCATGACACGACGACCACGCCCCTCATGATATCATGCCACGCCCCCTAAATGCAAGTTTATGGGAGGGGGCGTGGTCACCTTCCCTTCCCCTCCCATAGACTTACATTGAGGGGGCATTGCGTGATGTCACAAGGGGCGTGGACATGCCATCACGACCCCCACCGCCCACACCAAACATTCAGACCAAAATGTTCCGAACTCTGGGGCAGCGGAGTACCCCTTCAACTTGAGGGGCTGCAGAGGTAGCAGTTGCATCTGGACCTGTATGCCTGAGAGACCTTAAAGGGGTACTCCGGTGGCTGGTGCCAGAAAGTTAAATAGATTTGTAAATGACTTCTATTAAAAAAAAATCTTAATCCTTCCAGTACTTCTCAGCTGCTTTATGCTACAGAGGAAGTTCTTTTCTTTTTGAATTTCCTTTCTGTCTGACCACAGTGCTCTCTGCTGACACCTCTTTCCGTGTCAGGAACTGTCCAGAGCAGGAGAGGTTTGCTATGGGGATTTGCTCCTGCTCTGGACAGTTCCTAAAATGCACTGCAGAGAGCACTGTGGTCAGACAGAAAAGAAATTCAAAAAGAAAATAGCTTCCTGTGGAGCATACAGCAGCTGATAAGTACTGGAAGGATTAAGATTTTTCATTTACAAATCTGTCTAACTTTCTGGCACCGGTTGATTTAGAAAAAATTGTATTCCACCGGAGTACCCCTTTAAAGACCCCTAGCCGCATGCTTCTTCCTCTTCATTCTAGCGATTTCCACTGTAAGATGCTGATCTCCACATTCTCCTCATGTCTCATGGATAGTGATCTCAATATGGCGGAGGGTAAGGATAACTAGCCTATGTCAGAGGTGTAACGCAACGCTCCTGGGGCCATCAGTGAAAATTTGTTCCAAGTGGCGGAGGGGTCTTTTAAAGTCTCTCTGGCATATGTGTTCGGGTGCGACTGCTATCTCTGCAGACCCTCAAGTAATGCCCGGACAGCCGTTGGCATTACATGAGGGGCTGCAGAATTAATTATCCTTACCCTCCGCCCTATTGAAAGCGGCCATCTTGAATTCCCCGTTTCAGCGGTACGAGTGTCCTGCCCGGCTACTTGTTACTTACAGGAGCCTCGGCCGCTCCCCTGCTGTTACATCCTGTACCGGCTGAATTGTTCCACGCTCTTATTATAGATGCCGAACGTGCTGCACACAGGAGCGAAGCCGCAGCTGTAACGTGACGCTTCCTCCGGAACAAACGTTCCCTGCAGATTCTGGAGTGTTAGCTTTGACCTTTCGTGAGGAGGGAAATTATAAATCCTATTTACGAAGAACAATTGTCAGGAAAGCTTTGTATTCATCGCGTAGCGCCCAGCGATCTCCAACGGCGAATTATTGGAACTATATCACTGGGACTCTCGTGGAATGAATCTGCAAGTGCCCAAAGTTCTACAGTTCCTTGCATAAGTATTCACACCCCACAGGTTTTCCCAGGTTGAGGTTCGTCCTAGATATGACATCACTAGTCAGGTGTGCAAAGGGAGCCTGTCTGTGCTTTAATGGGTGGAGCGACTGCTGGGTGGGAGGGAGATCATTGTGCAACTAATTGTATTTTTGCAAAAGCTGGAGGCACCCTGGTTAGAAAACACTGGTCTTTTGAATTGAATACGGCTCATTTTTGTTTCAATGGGTGGGGTGGCTGATGTGTAGGAGGGAGAAAAGTGACCTCACACTTACAAACAAGGAACTATGGGATGTGTAGTTTGAGAGAACAAACTCCAACAGGAAATACCTAGTTCACAAAAAGCTAGCCACAGTGTTATGGTAATCTCACAACATAGCTATTTAGCCCCAAGACAAGCGCAGATCCTTCCTAAACATGTCCATAACTGTCTGGCAGGTACATACTGCCTTAACCCCTTAAACCCCCTTTACTCTGAAACCCCTAAGAAAGATCTGGTGCCAGCAATTGCCTTTACAAGTCAAATAATCAGTAAATAGGGTCCACCAGTCTGCAATTTATTAAGTAGAAATACATCTGTTCTGTGAAGGTCTCAGAGTTTGTTATAGAGCATTAATGAACAAACAGCAGCATGAAGACAGAGGAGCTCACCAAGCAGGTCAGGGATGAAGCTGTGGAGAAGTAAAAGGCAGGGTTAGGGTTATAGGGCACTGTAGCTACAGATAGTAAAAGATAAAGTGATAAAGATAAAAGAAGTAAAACGATGAATTAATAAATGCTAAAACAAAATGTATTTTTAATTTGTCAGATTATTATAGACCAAGTGTGCCTCCAGCTGTTGCCAAACTACAACTCCCAGCTTGCCCGGACAGCCAACGGTTTTCTTAAAGCGTACCTGTCATAGTGCAAAAAAAAAAAAAAAGTGATATGTACATGATCAGGATTAGGTACTGAGTAACATATCATTTTTATGTGTCTAGGACCTATATATCCCTAACAAATAGCATTTCTATGTTGCTCACTTGCTTTTTCTTCTTGCCTTCTGGAGGGGCGTGTCCATCTCTCTCCCTCACTGTGATGACTCATCTGCTCTCAGTCTGGGAGCAGCCTGGCAGTCTGCAGATCACTGGACTCTGTAACCCTTTCTTCTCTGGGCAGTCTACAAATCACTGCACAGTAGTTCTTATGCCTACATTTTCTATCTGTTCCTAGTAAAGCTGGATACCAATCAACATAGCTGTCACTATGTGTGTCATTCAGCTTTTCACAAACTCCTGGATGTCTGTTCAGCTTCTTTTTCATTCAGGAGTCAGAGAAAGCTTTGGCTGCTCAAGCATGCTGGGAGTTGTAGTTTTGCATTGCAACACCTGGAGCTGCAGTGTTTGTAAAGCACTGTGTTAGAACAATGTTGCCTTTAGCTGTTGCAAAACTACAACTCCCAGCATGCCCGGACATCCTTTGTCTGTAGTTTTGCAAGAGCTGGAGGCTACACAGCTGGAGAATACACAGCTCTAAAACAGTTTTACAAAGGTTGTACCCCCGGCTGTTGCAAAACTAAAACTCCCATTATGGGAGTTGTAGTTTAGGAACAACTGAAGGCTGTAGTGGTGCAATGGTGATCTCCTATACTGGATACCAACACACTTTATGGCCGGTATCCAGTATGCTGCAAAATACAGAGTAGTCTGTCTGCATAAAGATAGATGACCCCTAGTGGCGGCTATTTTCTTTTTTGATTTTTTTAGTAAAATTGAAATTTTTTTACATAAATGTATATTGAAAAAAGTCATCTTAGTAGTACTACAAAAGATAAAAAGTTTTTCATAATGACAGTGCCAGATGGGTCTTTAAGGCCTCTCAGGCATCCAGCTCCAGGTACAACTACTACCTCTGCAGCCCCTCAAGTTAAAGCCTTGTTTCATGGATCTATCCACATGCTTCTTCCTCTTCCTTCTAGCGATCGCTGGGGTCTCAACACCCAGACCCCCACTGTTTTCCCCATTTTCCTTATGTGATATTCTAGTGAAGCGGTCTCTACATCTGTATGCAGAGAGCTCCCCCTACAGGTGACTGCAGGCAAACAAATGTTATCAAGTAGCTCCTACACCAGTGGTCTTCAAACGGTGAACCTCCTGCTGTTGCAAAACTACAGCTCCCAACAAGGGACTAGGAATCTGGACACAGCTGCACTGAGCATACACTATAATCCGCACCATACTGCAAAAGTCAGCAATTTATAAAGCAGTGTTTACTAACAGGGTACTATAATCCGCACCATACTGCAAAAGTCAGCAATTTATAAAGCAGTGTTTACTAACAGGGTACTATAATCCGCACCATACTGCAAAAGTCAGCAATTTATAAAGCAGTGTTTACTAACAGGGTACTATAAGCCGCACCATGCTGCAAAAGTCAGCAATTTATAAAGCAGTGTTTTCCAACCAGTGTACCTCCGGCTGTGGCAAAACTACAACTCCCAGCATGCCCGGACAGCCAACGGCTGTCCGGGCATGCTGGGAGTTGTAGTTTTGCTACAACTGGAGGTCCACAGTTTGGAGACCCCTGACACACACCCTTGTCACTGGCTCAGTACAGTATCGGTACGCAAGTGAGAAATGACTTGTACATGAAACTGGACTAAAGCTGAGAGCTCCCCCTACAGGTGACTGCAGGCAAACAAATGTTATCAAGTCGCTCCTACACCAGCGGTCTTCAAACGGTGGACCTCCATCTGTTGCAAAACTACAACTCCCAACAAGGCACTAGGAAGCTGGACGCAGCTGCACTGAGCATATACTATAATCCGCACCATACTGCAAAAGTCAGCAATTTATAAAGCAGTGTTTTCCAACCAGTGTACCTCCGGCTGTGGCAAAACTACAACTCCCAGCATGCTGGAAGTTATAGTTTTGCTACAACTGGAGGTCCGCAGTTTGGAGACCCCTGACACACACCCTTGTGACTGGCTCAGTACAGTATCGGTACGCAAGTGAGAAATGACTTGTACATGAAACTGGACTAAAGCTGATCATTAAATGGGTAATTGGTATTTACAGAAATGGAAAAGTGATGAGTCAAATGACCGCTAAAAGTGCATCGTCATGTGAGACGACTGCAAATACCGACTAATAACATATACATAGATGGGTGAATACACGGAGGAGTCACATGATCAGGGCGAAGATGACTCTGTGGAATAAAATGGGTAAAGGGAATAAACTAATGGGAAGGGGTTTGTGTAGTTAGTAAACTAATGTATTAAATGATCTTTGTCATCTCATTTAGACCTTATGGACTAAGGGTATTCAGCTTGTAGAAACAAATACTGGGAAAGCAGCACAACCCAAAAGGCAAAATTGCTAATAAATAGGAGGGTGCAGGCAACTAGTTGGGCCCGGTTGAGACCCCAATCCAGATACAGCAGTGCAAAAATAGTCGCAGCACTCCGAATGTAGAAACAATAAAAAGTGGCTTTATTCCATTTCACAAATACAGGTGCAATGTTTCAGCTGCCCATGCAGCCTTTTTCAAGCATGAAACATTGCACCTGTATTTGTGAAATGGAATAAAGCCACTTTTTATTGTTTTTCTACATTCGGAGTTCTGCGACTATTTTTGCACTGCTGTATTCAGCTTGTAGATCCAGGAGACTTCTCTCTGGAGAATCTGTCAGGGGTTTCATTGGGGGCCATCAATATGAGGGTCCACATACACAATAGGAAGAAGTCCGCATGAAACTGATGATTTCTGCAGAGCTGGTCAACAACCTGTGTATGGTGGACTAAGGAGTCTGGATAAGACAGAGGAGTCTGGAGAGGACTAAGGGGTCTTGAGGAGAACAGAGGGGTCTGGAGGGGGACAGGGGGGTCTGGAGGAGAAAAGATCATCCTGGAGGGGACAGAGGAGTCTGGAGGAGGACAGAGGGGTCTGGAGGAGAAAAGATCATCCTGGAGGGGACAGAGGAATCTGGAGGAGGACAGAGGGGTCTTGAGGAGGACAGAAGAGTCTGGAAGAGGACAGAGGAGTCTGGAGGAGGACAGAAGAGTCTGGAGGAGGATAGAGGGGTCTGGAGAGGACAGAGGAGTCTGCAGGAGGACAGAGGGGTCTTGAGGAGGACAGAGGAGTCTGGAGAGGACAGAGGAGTCTGGAGGAGGACAGAAGAGTCTGGAGGAGGACAGAGTAGACTGGAGGGGGATAGATGAGTCTGGAGGAGGACAGAAGAATCTGGATGATGATAGAGGGGTCTGGAAGTGGACAGAGGAGTCTGGTGGAGAAGGACAGGGGAGACTGGAAAAAATAGAAGGGACTGGAGGACAAAAAAATAGAGGAGTTTGGAGGAGGACAGAGGAGTACAGAGGGGTCTGGAGGAGGACATAGGGGTCTGGAGGAGGACAGAAGGGTCTGGGGGATGAAAGAGGAGTCTGGAGGGGACACAGGAGTCTGGAGGAGGACAGAGGAGTCTGGAGGAGGACAGAGGAGTCTGGTGGAGGACAGAGGGATCTGGAGAGGACAGAGGGGTCTGGTGGAGGACAGAGGGGTCTGGTGGAGGACAGAGGGGTCTGGTGGAGGACAGAGGGGTCTGGTGGAGGACAGAAGGGTCTGTTAATCTGTTACTAATTCAGCCCCATGTCATTTATAGTTGCCCTCTCTTCTTTAGCAGTAGTTGCATTGTCAGTAAGAAATATTTTCTGTATGTTTCTGAGCACTGGGGCTCTCCAGAAAGTTTTGGGGTCTGAGGGTAATGCCGAGGACAGGTAGGTCGTTTGAGGTCAAACAGACAGAGGCTGGAATGTATTGGAGGTCACTCCTGGTAGGTGCTCTGATGTTTTCCTTTGATCTCTGGAGTTTTCTTGTGTAATGAGGGGTCAGTCAGATCATTTCCTCTTAGTTGACTTCTCAAACCTGTTTATTTGGGTTTTTATTGCCTTTTGTAGTCATTTTGCAGAAATTCTTCAGACTGCCTTTGATCTGGCCGTAGGGCCCAGTCTGGAGCCTCCTTTATAGTGGCCACTCCTGTACTTCAGGTAGCTATTTCTGTCTGCAGCTTTAATGTCGTCTTTTGTAAGAAATTTCAATTAATCATGGAAAATTTTCCAAAAACTCAATGTTCTGTTCATATTGAAGGCGAGTTTAATGCCCCGTTGGTTTCAGTCTAATGTTTTGGCAAAATCATTCAGCTTTTATTCCAGAACCTCATCAGATGATGAATAAATCAGTAATAAAATGTCATATGGCACGATGGGGGGTATTGTATTGTATAAATTGTTCCCTATATGGAGGTCTGCATGACTTGGTGCCACCCACAGGCTCATTGTGGTTCTCTCCAAAGGCAGAGAAGTTGTTACCCTCCAACAGTAAGTCAACCTATAGAGCAGTGTTTCCCAACCAGGGTGCCTCCAGCTGTTGCAAAACTACAACTCCCAGCATGCCCGGACAGCCAAAGGCTGTCCGGGCATGCTGGGAGTTTTAGTTTTGCAACAGCTGGAGGCACCCTGGTTGGGAAACCCTGCTATAGAGCTAGATCTGCACTGTAAATGTCTGGAAATATGTGTCATGTCCTGCCATTGGGAAGGTGTCTTCTCCAGACTACAGGTATCTTGGCCCACTCCTCATAAGATCCTGCTCCAGCTGTCTCAGGTGTAAGGGTGTCTTCTCCAGACTGCAGGTATCTTGGCCCATTCTACCTAAGATCCTGCTCCAGCTGTCTCAGGGGTGAAGGTGTCTTCTCCAGACTACAGGTATCTTGGCCCATTCTTCATAAGATCCTGCTCCAGCTGTCTCAGGGGTGAAGGTGTCTTCTCTAGACTGCAGGTATCTTGGCCCACTCCTCATAAGATCCTGCTCTACCTGTCTCAGGGGTGAAGGCGTCTTCTCTAGACTGCAGGTATTTTGGCTCACTCCTCGTGAGATCCTGCTCCAGCTTTCTCAGTTGAAAAGATGTCTTCTCTAGACTGCAGGGAGCTTTGCTCACTCCTCATAAGATCCTGCTCCACCTGTCTCAGGTGTAAGGGTGTCTTCTCTAGACTGCAGGTATCTTGGCCCTCTCCTCATAAGATCCTGTTCCAGCTGTCTCAGGTGTGAAGGTGTCTTCTCTAGACTGCAGGTATCTTGGCCCATTCTTCATAAGATCCTGCTCCAGCTGTCTCAGGGGTGAAGGTGTCTTCTCTAGACTGCAGGTATCTTGGCCTATTCTTCATAAGATCCTGCTCCAGCTGTCTCAGGGGTGAAGGTGTCTTCTCTAGACTGCAGGTATCTTGGCCCATTCTTCATAAGATCCTGCTCCAGCTGTCTCAGGGGTGAAGGTGTCTTCTCTAGACTGCAGGTATCTTGGCCCACTCCTCATAAGATCCTGCTCCAGCTGTCTCAGGCGTGAAGGTGTCTTCTCTAGACTGCAGGTATCTTGGCCCACTCCTCATAAGATCTTGCTCCAGCTGTCTCAGGTGTGAAGGTGTCTTCTCTAGACTACAGGTATCTTGGCCCACTCCTCATAAGATCCTGCTCCACCTGTCTCAGGGGTGAAGGTGTCTTCTCTAGACTGCAGGTATCTTGGCCCACTCCTCATAAGATCCTGCTCCAGCTGTCTCAGGGGTGAAGATGTCTTCTCCAGACTGCAGGTATCTTGGCCCACTCCTCATAAGATCCTGCTCCACCTGTCTCAGGGGTGAAGGTGTCTTCTCTAGACTGCAGGTATCTTGGCCCACTCCTCGTAAGATCCTGCTCCAGCTGTCTCAGGGGTGAAGGTGTCTTCTCTAGACTGCAGGTATCTTGGCCCACTCCTCATAAGATCCTGCTCCAGCTGTCTCAGGGGTGAAGATGTCTTCTCCAGACTGCAGGTATCTTGGCCCACTCCTCATAAGATCCTGCTCCAGCTGTCTCAGGGGTGAAGGTGTCTTCTCTAGACTGCAGGTATCTTGGCCCATTCTTCATAAGATCCTGCTCCAGCTGTCTCAGGGGTGAAGGTGTCTTCTCTAGACTGCAGGTATCTTGGCCCACTCCTCATAAGATCCTGCTCCACCTGTCTCAGGGGTGAAGGTGTCTTCTCTAGACTGCAGGTATCTTGGCCCACTCCTCATAAGATCCTGCTCCACCTGTCTCAGGGGTGAAGGTGTCTTCTCTAGACTGCAGGTATCTTGGCCCATTCTTCATAAGATCCTGCTCCAGCTGTCTCAGGGGTGAAGGTGTCTTCTCTAGACTACAGGTATCTTGGCCCACTCCTCATAAGATCCTGCTCCACCTGTCTCAGGGGTGAAGGTGTCTTCTCTAGACTACAGGTATCTTGGCCCACCCCTCATAAGATCCTGCTCCACCTTTCTCAGGGGTGAAGGTGTCTTCTCTAGACTGCAGGTATCTTGGCCCACTCCTCATAAGATCCTGCTCCACCTGTCTCAGGGGTGAAGATGTCTTCTCCAGACTGCAGGTATCTTGGCCCACTCCTCATAAGATCCTGCTCCAGCTGTCTCAGGGGTGAAGGTGTCTTCTCTAGACTGCAGGTATCTTGGCCCATTCTTCATAAGATCCTGCTCCAGCTGTCTCAGGGGTGAAGGTGTCTTCTCCAGACTGCAGGTATCTTGGCCCACTCCTCATAAGATCCTCCTCCACCTGTCTCAGGGGTGAAGGTGTCTTCTCCAGACTGCAGGTATCTTGGCCCACTCCTCATAAGATCCTCCTCCACCTGTCTCAGGGGTGAAGGTGTCTTCTCCAGACTGCAGGTATCTTGGCCCACTCCTCATAAGATCCTGCTTCAGCTGTCTCAGGGGTGAAGGTGTCTTCTCCAGACTGCAGGTATCTTGGCCTATTCTTCATAAGATCCTGCTCCAGCTGGCTCAGGGGTGAAGGTGTCTTCTCTAGACTGCAGGTATCTTGGCCCATTCTTCATAAGATCCTGCTCCAGCTGGCTCAGGGGTGAAGGTGTCTTCTCTATACTGCAGGTATCTTGGCCCACTCCTCGTAAGATCCTGCTCCAGCTGTCTCAGGGGTGAAGGCATCTTCTCTAGACTGCAGGTATCTTGGCCCACTCCTCATAAGATCCTGCTCTACCTGTCTCAGGGGTGAAGGTGTCTTCTCCAGACTGCAGGTATCTTGGCCCACTCCTCATAAGATCCTGCTCTACCTGTCTCAGGGGTGAAGGTGTCTTCTCTAGACTGCAGGTATCTTGGCCCACTCCTCATAAGATCCTGCTCTACCTGTCTCAGGGGTGAATGTGTCTTCTCTAGACTGCAGGTATCTTGGCCCACCCCTCATAAGATCCTGCTCCACCTGTCTCAGGTGTGGTGTCTTCTCCAGACTGCAGGTATCTTGGCCCATTCTTCATAAGATCCTGCTCCAGCTGTCTCAGGGGTGAAGGTGTATTCTCCAGACTGCAGGTATCTTGGCCCTCTCCTCATAAGATCCTGCTCCAGCTTTCTCTGGTGTAAGGGTGTCTTCTCTAGACTGCAGGTATCTTGGCCCATTCTTCATAAGATCCTGCTCCACCTGTCTCAGGTGTGGTGTCTTCTCCAGACTGCAGGTATCTTGGCCCATTCTTCATAAGATCCTGCTCCAGCTGTCTCAGGGGTGAAGGTGTCTTCTCCAGACTGCAGGTATCTTGGCCCTCTCCTCATAAGATCCTGCTCCAGCTTTCTCTGGTGTAAGGGTGTCTTCTCTAGACTGCAGGTATCTTGGCCCATTCTTCATAAGATCTGCTCCACCTGTCTCAGGGGTGAAGGAGTCTTCTCCAGACTGCTGGTATCTTGGCCCATTCTTCATAAGATCCTGCTCCAGATGTCTCAGGGGTGAAGGAGTCTTCTCCAGACTGCAGGTATCTTGGCTCATTCTTCATAAGATCCTGCTCCAGCTGTCTCAGGGGTGAAGGAGTCTTCTCTAGACTGCAGGTATCTTGGCCCTCTCCTCATAAGATCCTGCTCCAGCTTTCTCTGGTGTAAGGGTGTCTTCTCTAGACTGCAGGTATCTTGGCCCATTCTTCATAAGATCCTGCTCCACCTGTCTCAGGTGTGGTGTCTTCTCCAGACTGCAGGTATCTTGGTCCATTCTTCATAAGATCCTGCTCCAGCTGTCTCAGGGGTGAAGGTGTCTTCTCCAGACTGCAGGTATCTTGGCCCTCTCCTCATAAGATCCTGCTCCAGCTTTCTCTGGTGTAAGGGTGTCTTCTCTAGACTGCAGGTATCTTGGCCCATTCTTCATAAGATCTGCTCCACCTGTCTCAGGGGTGAAGGAGTCTTCTCCAGACTGCTGGTATCTTGGCCCATTCTTCATAAGATCCTGCTCCAGATGTCTCAGGGGTGAAGGAGTCTTCTCCAGACTGCAGGTATCTTGGCTCATTCTTCATAAGATCCTGCACCAGCTGTCTCAGGGGTGAAGGTGTCTTCTCTAGACTGCAGGTATCTTGGCCCATTCTTCATAAGATCTGCTCCACCTGTCTCAGGGGTGAAGGAGTCTTCTCCAGACTGCAGGTATCTTGGCCCATTCTTCATAAGATCCTGCTCCAGCTGTCTCAGGGGTGAAGGTATCTTCTCCAGACTACAGGGTTAAGCTCCTTCTGTGGTGTCCCAGCACCAATAGCTGTCCTGTGGCTTTGGACTGTCTCGGGCAGCTTGATAGCACACGGTGTTGGGCCCATTAGAGACTTGCTGTTAAATTTATTATGTTCGCACTTCATTGCAAAGTAATATATTTTTCTGATTAATTCCATTGTTATTTGTATATAAGTTATTATATGTTACATTACCCTTAAGAGAGGAGATGTGTAAACCCCATGTGACCGTGCTGCCAATGGGAACCCCTGAAGTCTCCCCTATATAGTGTAGTGGGGTAGGAGTTGCCCCAGTTCACCCTAGTGTGGCTCCTGAGCTACAGTTTGGTTGAGGTGTGTTGTGTGCTCTAAGGGAAGGCCTAGCTCAAATCTACTTCATCTGGTCATGTTTTTCTGTGTTAGGCTGGGTTCACACCACGTTTTCTTAAATACGGTTCCCGTATACGGTTGGGAGGAGGGGGCGGGGCTTAATTACGGCGCACGCACTCAGCCGTATTCGGGAACCGTATTTAATGCAAGTCTATGAGCCGACCGGAGGCTGTGGTTCACTCCGGTCGGCTCATAGACTTGCATTAAATACGGTTTCCGAATACGGCTGAGTGCGGGCGCCGTGATTAAGCCCCGCCCCCCTCCTCCCAACCGTATACGGGAGCCGTATTTAAGAAAACGTGGTGTGAACCCAGCCTTACTGTACTTAAATGAGAGCAGTAAGCCTCATGTGACCCTGCCTGCCAATGGGAACTCCTAAAGTCTCCCCTATATAGTGTAGTGGGGGGGAGGAGTTGTTCAGAACAGTGTGAGCGGAGCCACAGTTTGGTTCAGGTGTGCTGTGTGTCGTGTGCTCTGAGAAGAGGCCTAGCTGAAATCTAATCTCTCTGGTCGTCCTGCAAGGATCACTCGCACAGTGGAAGTTCATGCCCCTGCGGAGAAAGCTTCAGTATCTCGACAGGACCCTAGCTACCAGGATTTAATATCCCGTCTCACAAGTCAGTATTAATCTGTTTGGTGTAAGCACCACAAGTCCCAGCCAGGCAACATGGCTCCCAAGTGGTTACGCTGCACTCTCTCACCTAAAGCCGCTGTATGTGTAATACCATCTGCACTCAGCTCAGTAACGACAGTTATCCGTAACCTGACATCGCTGTGTTCATTTACTCCCCGTGTCTGGCCCAGGAGAAGCTGTCTCCAACCTCGGACCGTGTATAGGATAACGGTGCCCTGGCGTGACCAGGTATTTCTCCTAACACCCCCGTGGCACCACACTTCCACAGATGATCAATAGGATTTAGCTATGAGACGGCGCATTTCCGAACGGTCAGAACCAAAATTTTATGTGCAGAGATTCCACTGCGTGAACATAGCCTAAATAGGCGCCGGACTGAGTGCAGGTCTGAAGGCACCTGTGAAGCTAATGACATGACGCACCTTAGAATAACACGTCCCTATTGTCAAATTATTTCCTATCTTTTCTATTAGAATCATCATTTTTGTTCATTATTTTGTTTTTCCAAAGGATTTTGTTGACCCACAATTCCAAAGCAATGTTTTCATCAGTTCACTTTTAGCAAATTCAGTACAGTGTAAAAATTTAACTCTTCAAAAAAATGCAAAACGGAAGTTTTCCCCACACAAATAATATTCTTTTCATTGTGACGTACATTTTATGGTAAAATAAAAGGTGTCATTACAAAGTACAATTGGTCTCGCTTAAAAAAAAGACCTCATATGGGTCTGTAGATGGAAAAATAAAAATAGTTTTGGCTCTTAGAGAAGGAGGAGGAAAAAACGAAAATACTAAAATAAAATTGTCTGTGTCCTTAAGTGGTTAAAGGAGTACTCTGCCCACATACAATTTTTCCCCTAATCCTCTATCCAAAGGGTAGGAGATAAGATGTCTGATCGTGAGGATCCCGCCGCTGGGACCCCTATGATCTCCGTGCAGCACCCGGCCGTCACGCCCCCTCCCACAGACATGAATGGAGGGTGTGGGGCTACGTAACGTCTCTTGCTGCGGGAACCCAGCGTTCTAAACATACTGTGGGCAGAGTACCCCTTTAAACAAAGGAGTCCTCCCCCGAAGATTGGCTCTTGATAAATGGACCCCTAAAAATTTCACTGAAAAATGTCTAGAACCGAAACCCAAAATCAAGGTTATTAAAATTTATTTTATCCGTAACCTAAATGACATTTTTTTTTTTATCCGTAACCTGATGTCGGTGTGTTCATTAACTCCCCGTGTCTGGCCCAGGAGAAACTGTCTCCAACCTTGGACCATGTATAGGATAACGGTGCCCTGGCATCACAAAGTGATCAGGTATTCTTACCTACACACCGTGGCTACCACAATAATGCATCATAGGCTTAGATACACCGCTCAGAAGACAGCATAACACATGATAGGCTTAGATACAGCAGTTTAAAAGACAGCTTAATATGTTAAGCTTAGATACACAGCTCAAAAGACAGAAGAACATATGATATGCTTATCCAAGTAAAGCAGGTCACAGCATTAAAGCCGCTGACTCCAATATGCAAAAGGCTGTGGTCTTTTATTGGTTACCAGCAGTGCAACTTTCGGCTATAACTTAGCCTTTGTCAAGCTTGCCTGCAGTCCACATCAACAACCCTGGTGTTCCAGCGTCTGCGCAGGTATTCATGGGGAACCCGATCCTCCCTACCTACAATGGAGCCCAGTTGAGATTGTTAGCAGTCCAAAACTCTTTGTACCCCTGTCCAAGAGCCACTAGGGGAGGTAGTTAGGCCTATACCACCACCATCACTGGCCCCCGCCCCAGTATCATCTGCTTTGCCAGTCACCACAGCCTCTGACCTACAAAGTGTTAAGCCGAACATTGAACAGTTGACTAAGGCTGTGAAGGAGCTTGCCACTTGGGCCGCTCCACCTGACCGCAAACAGCCCCCACATAGGAAACCTGCCCTCTGCCCGCAATTTCAACCCTCTGCCCAGTAGGCCCTCGGGGACTCAAAGACCCTTTTTTTTACTTACTGCAATAAGTCAGAACATTGGAAGATGCAGTGTTGGGATTTAAACGGATTTCCCCTGAGGTCGCGGACCGGCCCTCAGGAAAACAGTCACCAGGTCCAAACCCCGAATGACCTTAGTCAGGACTCTCACTTTATGTTGCCTCCTGCCCCTATGTAAAAATCATTGTAGAAGGTGTTCCATTGGAGGCATTGATGGGTCACAAGTGTCTACTATACCTAAAAAAAAATTCTATCTGCATTGGGATGCTAGTTTATTGAGTGAACCGGAGGATGTTGACTTTAGAATAGTGGCAGGTAATGGGCAACCAGTCCCCAGACATGGATACTGGGAGCCAACCATTCAGTTGGGAGAGCATGTACTTAGCGGGCAGGGAGTGATTGTAACTAATGTGACAGATAAGGGGTCTGCTGAGTTTATATTGGGGATGGACATTATGAAAAACTGTTTTGCTGAAGCAGTAGATTCCTTGCATGTCTCTCTTCCCCATATGTCCCCTACAGGCCAGCGGGCCGCGCAGCACCACTTGAAAGTTCTACAGGCGGAGCAGAAGTTTGCCAACAAGCAAGGTGAAATCTGCAGAGTGCGAGTACAGGACATCAGGTCAGTGACCTTGCAACCCAACACAGAGACCATCATCTGGTGCCGTGCATGTCCTGGAAAGAGGAACAAGGACTATAAAGTCCTGCTGGAGTAAGGAACAAGGACTATAAAGTCCTGCTGGAGCCTATGCAACTGGAAGATCATCCTCTTGTTTGAGCTGTGAGAAGCCTCGTCCCACTTACAAACGGGAGAGTCCCAGTCCGGTTAGTCAGTCTGTCTACACCCCAGTTGCCCCGCTGTATCTCAGAGCCAAGGGACATCCTAACAGAACGCAAGGTGGCTCGACAGCATGCGGCCCAAGTGGCTGAAGGATCCGGTACAAGTTCTCCTGAGCCCTGGTGGGCGCAACTCCAAGTATGAGATGATACTACCCCAAGGGATCAAGTCAAGGGAGTCGTTAACGTTGCCAAAAGGTACCATGAGGCTTTTAGTAAACACCCCACAGACTTTGGACATACGTCCATGATCCAACACAGAATTCTCACCGGTGACAGCTCTTACTTCTCCACACTGGACTTAACCAGCGGATATTGGCAGGTGCCTATAGCCGTGGAGGACCGAAAGAAGACTGCCTTTGTGACACCCATGGGACTGTTTGAGTTTAAAAGTATGCTGTTTGGGCTATGTAATGCCCCTGCTACATTCCAGTGTCTGATGGAACAGTGCCTGGGGCATCTGAATTTTCAAAGTGTCCTATTGTACCTGGACGATGTCATCGTGTATTCCAAGTCCTACCAAGAGCACCTCAGTCATCTGTCAGGCGTCTTCCAAGTCCTGATCAAACATGGGTTGATGATTAAGCCGTTGAAGTGTCATTTGCTTAAACCCCAGGTCCACTACCTGGGTCATGTCGTCAGCGCCGAGGAAGTCCAGCCCAATCCTGAAAAGGTGGAGGTTGTCAAGAACTGGCCTACCCCGCGCAGGGTGAAAGATGTCAGAAGCTTCCTGGGATTTGCCGGCTACTACCGCCGCTTCATTCCCCACTTCGCCCAGATGGCAGAACCCCTCACAGCTCTCCTGCGGGGTACGGTGAAGGAGAACTACAGTGGAAGACTACCTATTGAATGGGCCGAAGAGCAAGAGACAGCGTTCCGAGCTCTTAAACGTCTGCTGACAGAACCACCCATCCTGGCGTATCCAGTCAGCCATTCTGGCTATATACCGATGCCAGCTTCGTAGGTCTGGGGGCTTTCCTGCCCCAAGTGCAAGAAGGGCAAGAGCCTATGCCAGTCATAACCTGCGAGGAGCAGAAAAAAACAATGCAAACTACAGCTCCTTCAAGCTGGAACTTCTCACCCTTGTATGGGCCGTGACTGAAAAGTTTAAGGATTACTTGGCTGCCACGCCATTCACTGTCTACACGGATAATAACCCATTGGCCCATCTGAATACTGCTAAATTGGGTGCCATCAAGCAGCACTGGGCCTCAAGATTGGCCAATTACAGTTTCACCATCAAGTACAGGAGCGGCAAGTCAAATGTCAGCGCCGATGTACTGTCTAGGATGAACCCCGGCGAAGAACCCCCTGTCGAAGACGAGTGGGAAGATGTGGAGATGCTCCCATTTTACCAGAAGTTCGTGAATCAGAATGTTGTGACCGCCCTTGAGGACGGTGAATCCAGGTCCGAGAAGGTCCAAGAAGACCTATACACCTGGAAGACACTACAAGAGGAAAGTTGAGTTATGGGGGTTCTGTTGGACTACCTTCTGATGAAAAAGGTACCATCCTGTCTACATCGGGCCCAGTGTGACTACCAGTTGAAACATCTGTGGCGACAGAGGAAGCGACTGTTCGTGCACAAGGGAGTGTTGTCCCGAAATTCTGTGGATCCGGTCTCTGGTGATCAACTTCATCAGATTCTGGTTCCCCGAAGAGATGCGGCCATGGTCCTCAACGCATACCATGACCAGTCGGGACACTTTGGAGTCCACAAGACCAAACCTACTGTCAGGCAAAGATTCTACTGAATTGGAATGCGGAGCGACATTGAGAAATGGTGCAGTGAATGTGCTGTCTGTAACGTCACCAAGAACGTGCGCAAGGAAGCAAGAGCACCTTCATTCCATCCAGAGTGAAAGGCCCAACCAGTTGGTCTCGCTAGACCATGTCAAGTTTTCTCCTGCCCGGTCCGGGTACCCTTATGCTCTCACCATGGTGGATTACTACTCTAAATGGGTTGTCGTTGTTCCCGTTAAAGATCTTACACCCAAGACGGTGGTCCAGATGTTCTACTCTAATTGGGTACAAACCCTTGGGGGTCCGGAGTCTGTCCTAACAGACCGTGGAATGGCCTTTGAGGCCCAACTCTTCCAAGAGCTAAGTCAATTACATTCCTGCAAAAAATTACGGACTACTGCTTACCACCCCCAGGGGAACGGGCTCTGTGAGCGCATCAATCAAGTCTTTATCCACATGTTGCGAGCAGCCTTTCTGTCAAGACAGGAAAAGTGGCCCCGATTGTTGCCTGAATTGTTGGAGAGTTATAACAACACGGTCCATTGTTCTACCGGGTACACCCCTTTCTACCTGATGATGGGGCGGTATGGGTAGCTGCCGAAGGACCGGACGTTTGGGCTTCAGGCCCCATTCAATAACTCCCCGCAAGCCTCCATGGCGTGAGTCTCTGATCATCAAAGAAGAATCAAAGAAGCAAAAGAGATTGTTGGCAAAAAGATGGTCGAGGCTCAACGAAAACAACAGCAATATTATAACCGTCACGCCTCCGCCAAACCCCTCCAGCTAGGTGACAAAGTCTGGCTGCAAAAGTTCTCGAGAACTTATAAACTGTACTCTATCTGGGAGACAGAACCATACACAGTGACGGCCGTACCCTATCCAGACTCTGATGTCTACGAAGTACAAAAACTCTGGTACGAGCCGCAAGTTGTCCATCGTGACAGAATCAAGCTGTGTCTCAAGGAAGATCTACCCGTGCTCCCAGCACCTTCTCTACCAGCTGTAAGACTTGCGAGGGAGTATGTGCCGTGTGAGGGAATCCACCCATCCATGGATGTCCCTATGTTCTCCCCAAGTCAACCTGCGGTCTTCAGTATCTCACCAAACCCTGGACTGGTTAAATCATCCTTAGTCGCCACACCAGTCCCAGTCCTGTCACCCTTGGAGCCAGTCTATACCCCAATCTCCCGATCACCTGTCTCACCAATGTCCTACCAGTCCCAAACCCCTACCTACTCCAGCATTCGACGAGGGAGAGCCTGTTGCAATTCCAATCGAGTCAAGAGCTTCCTAAGAAATAGGCATTCCTGAATCCCAAGAGGTGGTGCTGCGTAGATCCCAATGGTCCACTCAAGGCAAAGTTCCAGCTAGGTATAAAGATTAAAATACCACATAAAGTCCTGTGCTACACATAGTCCACTGACACCACGTTAAGTCATGCACATATGTCTATAATCACATTAGGGCTGTAGCATTTACCATAGTACCAGTCCACAAAATGTTTATAATGTTTAATATTTTCTTGTGTCCACATGCCCAGGATACTTTACTGGCCAGAAGGTATTCCTTTTATCCCACTGTGCACATACAAAAATAATGTAACACTAATGCCTAATGTTGTCTAGTGATGTATATAGAGTTCTGGGGGGAACTGTGTCCAACCGAGGGACCCCAGTAGCCAAGGCATTGGGTAAAAAGCCTCCGGCAGCCCAAACCGAAAAAGCCATGTATATTGTTTATGTATATTCTCCTATAGTCATATTCCTAAAGTAGTTACTAGGTCTAATAACCCTCACATGTTTTGAGCGTGTAAGGACATTTTATACTACGTGGACTCTGTCTTCATCTACTCACTAATTGCAGACCTGGAATATGGACATTGTTTGTAATGCCCTAGGAACTGTCTGTGGCCCCTGTGGTCATTCTGGTCCTCCGCCCTCCAGGACTGGGCGTCGAGGACAACTCCGTTAAAGAGGGGGAGTTTGTGGTAGCCCAGTAGGGGATAGTGTTTCCCCGTACCTCTCCTGCCCTTTCAGGCAGTGTCCCTTCATGTCCCCAGGGCATGGGCTTTTAATATGTTATACATTAAAAGTGTAATGTTTCTTTAATTGCTGTTACCATGTGATTGTTACCCAGGAGGCATTAGGGACCAGATGACCTCCCAAGTGACCTATGGGCTCTTTGCACAGCCCCCCTATAAAACCAGGGGAGGGTGTGCGCTCTCTCTCTTGGAGCTCTTAGCTCATTGCTATTCCTGCTGAGGTCCAGTGCAGTAATCTCAGAGGGTCCAGAGCATTGGAGGCCTCAAGCCTAAAGTCTGCAGCCACAAGTCAGATCAAGTAAGATCAAAGTCATCTTCATGTCAATTGTCAAGTCAGTCAAGTCAAGTCTACTATATAGTCACCATGGCCTGCACTAAAGTGTCTCTACATACTGCAAGTCCCAGCAAGCCTGCGAGGTCCCCCTGTGTCACTGGTCACCTCCTTGGGATATTGTCTGTACTGCATAGACTGTATCACCTGTCTACCCTCAGTAAAGCTACCGTTGTCTGTAACTTGGTGTCGGAGTCTTCGTTGCCCCCGTGCCTAGCCCAGGATCCAGCGGTATTACCTTCGGGTGGTTAAGGCTAAACCACGCCCTGGCGTCACGACAAGAAGGGGTTAATAAAATCTGCCCCCAGGGTTACAACATCTGCCCTACATTGCACCCCAGCTGACACCACAATAGGTTTAGATACACAGCTCAGGAGATAGTATAACACATGAAAGGCTTAGATACACAGCTCAGGAGACAGTATCACACATGATAGGCTTAGATACACAGCTCAGGAGATAGTATAACACATGATAGGCTTAGATACACAGCTCAGGAGACAGTATCACAAATGATAGGCTTAGATACACAGCTCAGGAGACAGTATCACACATGATAGGCTTAGATACACAGCTCAGGAGACAGAATAACACATGATAGGCTTAGATACACAGCTCAGGAGACATTATAACACATGACAGGATTAGATACACAGCTCAGGAGACAGTATAACACATGACAGGCTTAGATACACAGCTCAGGAGACAGTATAACACATGACAGGCTTAGATACACAGCTCAGGAGACAGTATAACACATGATAGGCTTAGATACACAGCTCAGGAGACAGTCTAACACATGATAGGCTTAGATACACAGCTCAGGAGACAGTATAACACATGATAGGCTTAGATACACAGCTCAGGAGACAGTATAGCACATGATAGGCTTAGATACACAGCTCAGGAGACAGTATAGCACATGATAGGCTTAGATACACAGCTCAGGAGACAGTATAACACATGATAGGCTTAGATACACAGCTCAGGAGACAGTATAACACATGATAGGCTTAGATACACAGCTCAGGAGACAGTATAACACATGATAGGCTTAGATACACAGCTCAGGAGACAGTATAACACATGATAGGCTTAGATACACAGCTCAGGAGACAGTATAACACATGATAGGCTTAGATACACAGCTCAGGAGACAGTATAACACATGATAGGCTTAGATACACAGCTCAGGAGACAGTATAACACATGATAGGCTTAGATACACAGCTCAGGAGACAGTATAACACATGATAGGCTTAGATACACAGCTCAGGAGACAGTATAACACATGATAGGCTTAGATACACAGCTCAGGAGACAGTATAACACATGATAGGCTTAGATACACAGCTCAGGAGACAGTATAACACATGATAGGCTTAGATACACAGCTCAGGAGACAGTATAACACATGATAGGCTTAGATACACAGCTCAGGAGACAGTATAACACATGATAGGCTTAGATACACAGCTCAGGAGACAGTATAACACATGATAGGCTTAGATACACAGCTCAGGAGACAGTATAACACATGATAGGCTTAGACTGTGTAATGAGAATTATAAGGCCATGTTCCCACCACATTTTTTGGCACATAATAAACATAAACCCCCCTCATACTGCATCCCGTTGTTTTCAATGGGAAATCTGTATCACGGCTCATCGTACTGCAGAATAATATAGTAAACACATGGATATGTGACAGGTCACTTTATGGTGCGTTTTCTGCTTCACGATCATTGACAAATATTCAGCAGAAGATAAATATGTGACAGAAAAACAACGTATCCTCAGATTTCAGCTGCGCATTTCCAGAGGACAAATCTTACCATGTGAACGGACCCTAAGGTGCAGCCCCACGTATTCTGTGTTTCTTCCAATTTCTGCAACAAAATCCGCAGTGAACAATCTGTACGAAATCATGGAAATTTGGTCAAAATCTGCAAAAATCTGTAAAAAAGGGAAATTAGGATAGCAAAAACGGGACGGGGTTATCTATAGTTGTAGGCCCCTATACTGACCCCATATAAAGTTATGGACCCCTATACTAACCCCATATATAGTTGTAGGCCCCTATACTGCCCCCATATAAAGTTATGGACCCCTATACTAACCCCATATATAGTTGTAGGCCCCTATACTAACCCCATATATAGTTGTAGGCCCCTATACTGCCCCATATATAGTTGTAGGCCCCTATACTGCCCCATATATAGTTGTAGGCCCCTATACTGCCCCATATATAGTTGTAGGCCCCTATACTGCCCCAAATATAGTTGTAGGCCCCTATACTGCCCCATATATAGTTGTAGGCCCCTATACTGCCCCCATATAAAGTTATGGACCCCTATACTAACCCCATATATAGTTGTAGCCCAAATACTAACCCCATATATAGTTGTAGGCCCCTATACTGCCCCCATATAAAGTTATGGACCCCTATACTAACCCCATATATAGTTGTAGCCCCTATACTAACCCCATATATAGTTGTAGGCCCCTATACTGCCCCCATATAAAGTTATGGACCCCTATACTAACCCCATATATAGTTGTAGCCCCTATACTAACCCCATATATAGTTGTAGGCCCCTATACTGCCCCCATATATAGTTATGGACCCCTATACTAACCGCATATATAGTTGTAGGCCCCTATACTGCCCCATATATAGTTGTAGGCCCCTATACTGCCCCCATATATAGTTATGGACCCCTATACTAACCGCATATATAGTTGTAGGCCCCTATACTGCCCCAAATATAGTTGTAGGCCCCTATACTGCCCCATATATAGTTGTAGGCCCCTATACTGCCCCATATATAGTTGTAGGCCCCTATACTATCCCCATATATAGTTGTAGGCCCCTATACTGCCCCATATATAGTTGTAGGCCCCTATACTATCCCCATATATAGTTGTAGGCCCCTATACTGCCCCATATATAGTTGTAGGCCCCTATACTGCCCCAAATATAGTTGTAGGCCCCTATACTGCCCCATATATAGTTGTAGGCCCCTATACTGCCCCATATATAGTTGTAGGCCCCTATACTATCCCCATATATAGTTGTAGGCCCCTATACTGCCCCATATATAGTTGTAGGCCCTATACTGCCCCATATATAGTTGTAGGCCCCTATACTAACCCCATATATAGTTGTAGGCCCCTATACTGCCCCATATATAGTTGTAGGCCCCTATACTGCCCCATATATAGTTGTAGGCCCCTATACTAACCCCATATATAGTTATAGGCCCCTATACTAACCCCATAGATAGTTGTAGGCCCCTATACTGCCTCCATATATAGTTGTAGGCCCCTATACTGCCCCCATATATAGTTGTAGGCCCCTATACTGCCCCATATATAGTTGTAGGCCCCTATACTGCCCCATATATAGTTGTAGGCCCCTATACTGCCTCCATATATAGTTGTAGGCCCCTATACTGCCCCCATATATAGTTGTAGGCCCTTATAAATCCCCCATATATAGTTGTAGGCCCCTATGCTGCCCCATATATATATAGTTGTGGGCCCCTATACTGCTCATTATATAGTTTTAGGGCCCTATACTGCCTCCATATATAGTTGTAAGCCCCTATACTGTCCCCATATATAGTTGTAGGCCCCTATACTGCCCCCATATATAGTTGTAGGCCCCTATACTGCCCCATATATAGTTGTAGGCCCCTATACTGCTCATTATATAGTTGTAGTCCCCTATACTGCCCCATATATAGTTGTAGGCCCCTATACTGCCCCATATATAGTTGTAGGCCCCTATACTGCCCCATATATAGTTGTAGGCCCCTATACTGCCCCATATATAGTTGTAGGCCCCTATACTGCTCATTATATAGTTGTAGGCCCCTATACTGCCCCATATATAGTTGTAGGCCCCTATACTGCCCCATATATAGTTGTAGGCCCCTATAATAACCCCATATATAGTTGTAGGCCCCTATACTGCCCCATATATAGTTGTAGGCCCCTATACTGCTCCATATATAGTTATAGGCCTCTATACTAACCCCATATATAGTTGTAAGCCCCTATACTGTCCCCATATATAGTTGTAGGCCCCTATACTGCTCCATATATAGTTATAGGCTCCTATACTGCCCCATATATAGTTGTAGGCCCCTATACTGCCCCATATATAGTTGTAGGCCCCTATACTGCCCCATATATAGTTGTACGCCCCTATACTGTCCCCATATATAGTTGTAAGCCCCTATACTGTCCCCATATATAGTTGTAAGCCCTTATACTGTCCCCATATATAGTTGTAGGCCCCTATACTGCCCCATATATAGTTGTAGGCCCCTATAATAACCCCATATATAGTTGTAGGCCCCTATACTGCCCCATTTATAGTTGTAGGCCCCTATACTGCTCCATATATAGTTATAGGCCTCTATACTAACCCCATATATAGTTGTAAGCCCCTATACTGTCCCCATATATAGTTGTAGGCCCCTATACTGCCCCATATATAGTTGTAGGCTCCTATACTGCCCCATATATAGTTGTAGGCCCCTATACTAACCCCATATATAGTTGTAGGCCCCTATACTGCCCAATATATAGTTGTAGGCCCCTATACTGCCCCATATATAGTTGTAGGCCCCTATACTAACCCCATATATAGTTGTTGGTCCCTATACTGCTCCATATATAGTTGTAGGCCCCTATACTGTCCCATATATAGTTGTAAGCCCCTATACTGCCCCATATATAGTTGTAGGCCCCTATACTGCCCCCATATACAGTTGTAGGCCCCTATACTGCTGCCATATATAGTTGTAAGCCCCTATACTAACCCCATATATAGTTGTAAGCCCCTATACTGCCCCATATATAGTTGCAGGCCCCTATACTGTCCCCATATATAGTTGTAGACCCCTATACTGCCCCATATATAGTTGTAAGCCCCTATACTGCCCCATATATAGTTGTAAGCCCCTATGCTGCCCCATATATAGTTGTAGGCCCCTATTCTGCCCCCCCATATACAGTTTTAGGCCCCTATACTGCCCCATATATAGTTTTAGGCCCCTATACTGCCCCCCATATACAGTTTTAGGCCCCTATACTGCCCCATATATAGTTGTAGGCCCCTATACTTCTCCATATATAGTTGTAGGCCCCTATACTGCCCCATATATAGTTGTATACCCTTATACATCCCCCATATATAGTTGTAGGCCCCTATACTGCCCAATATATAGTTGTAGGCCCCTATACTGCCCCATATATAGTTGTAAGCCCATATACTAACCCCATATATAGTTGTAAGCCCCTATACTAACCCCATATATAGTTGTTGGTCCCTATACTGCTCCATATATAGTTGTAGGCCCCTATACTGCCCCCATATATAGTTGTAGGCCCCTATACTGCCCCATATATATATAGCTGTAGGCCCCTATACTGCCCCATATATAGTTGTAAGCCCCTATACTAACCCCATATATAGTTGTTGGCCCCTATACTGCTCCATATATAGTTGTAGGCCCCTTTACTGCCCCATATATAGCTGTAGGCCCCTATACTGCCACATGTTGTAGGCCCCTATACTGTCCCATATATAGTTGTAAGCCCCTATACTGCCCCATATATAGTTGTAGGCCCCTATACTGCCCCCATATACAGTTGTAGGCCCCTATACTGCTGCCATATATAGTTGTAAGCCCCTATACTAACCCCATATATAGTTGTAAGCCCCTATACTGCCCCATATATAGTTGTAGGCCCCTATACTGTCCCCATATATAGTTGTAGGCCCCTATACTGCCCCATATATAGCTGTAGGCCCCTATACTGCCCCATATATAGTTGTAAGCCCCAATACTAACCCCATATATAGTTGTAGGCCCCTATTCTAACCCCATATATAGTTTTAGGCCCCTATACTGCCCCATATATAGTTGTGGCCCCTATACTAACCCCATATATAGTTGTAAGCCCCTATACTAACCCCATATATAGTTGTAGGCCCCTATACTAACCCCATATATAGTTGTAGGCCTCTATACTAACCCCATATATAGTTGTAATCCCCTATACTAACCCCATATATAGTTGTAGGCCCCTATACATCCCCTATATATAGTTGTAGGCCCCTATACTGCCCCCATATATAGTTGTAGGCCCTTATAAATCCCCCATATATAGTTGTAGGCCCCTATACTGCCCCATTTATAGTTGTGGGCCCCTATACTGCTCCATATATAGTTGTAGGCCCCTATACTAACCCCATGTATAGTTGTAGGCCCCTATACTAACCCCATATATAGTTGTAGGCCCCTATACTAACCACATATATAGTTGTAGGCCCCTATACTGACCCATATATAGTTGTGGGCCCCTATACTGCCCCATATATAGTTGTGGGCCCCTATACTGCTCCATATATAGTTGTAGGCCCTTATAAATCCCCCATATATAGTTGTAGGCCCCTATACTAACCCCATATATAGTTGTAGGTCCCTATACTAACCCCATATATAGTTGTAGGCCGCTATATTAACCCCATATATAGTTGTAGGCCCCTATACTGCCCCATATATAGTTGTAGGCCCCTATACTGCCCCCATATATAGTTGTAGGCCCCTATACTGCCCCCATATATAGTTGTAGGCCCCTATACTGCTCCATATATAGTTGTAGGCCCTTATAAATCCCCCATATATAGTTGTAGGCCCCTATACTAACCCCATATATAGTTGTAGGTTCCTATACTGCTCCATATATAGTTGTATGCCCCTATACTAACCCCATATATAGTTGTAGGCCCCTATACTGCCACCATATATAGTTGTAGGCCCCAAACTGCTCCATATATAGTTGTAGGCCCCTATACTGCCCCATATATAGTTGTAGGCCCCTACACTAACCCCATATATAGTTGTAGGCCCCTATACTGCCCCATATATAGTTGTAGGCCCCTATACTGCCCCATATATAGTTGTAAGCCCCTATACTGCCACCATATATAGTTGTAGGCCCCTATACTGCTCCATATATAGTTGTAGGCCCCTATACTGCCCCATATATAGTTATAGGCCCCTATACTGCCCCATATATAGTTGTAGGCCCCTATACTGCCCCCATATATAGTTGTAGGCCCCTATACTGCCCCCATATATAGTTGTAGGCCCCTATACTGCTCCATATATAGTTGTAGGACCCTATACTGCTCCATATATAGTTGTAGGCCCCTATACTGTCCAATATATAGTTGTAGGCCCCTATACTGCCACCATATATAGTTGTAGGCCCCTATACTGCCCCATATATAGTTGTAGGCCCCTATACTGCCCCATATATAGTTGTAGGCCCCTATACTGCCCCATATATAGTTGTAGGCCCCTATACTGCCCCATATATAGTTGTAGGCCCCTATACTGCTCCATATATAGTTGTAGGCCCCCTATACTGCCCCATATATAGTTGTAGGCCCCTATACTAACCCCATATATAGTTGTAGGCCCCTATACTGCCCCATATATAGTTGTAGGCCCCTATACTAACCCCATATATAGTTGTAGGCCCCTATTCTGTCCCCATATATAGTTGTAGGCCCCTATACTGCCCCATATATAGTTGTAGGCCCCTATACTGCCCCATATATAGTTGTAGGCCCCTATACTAACCCCATATATAGTTGTAGGTCCCTATACTGCCCCATATATAGTTGTAGGCCCCTATACTAACCCCATATATAGTTGTAGGCCCCTATACTGCCCCATATATAGTTGTAGGTCCCTATACTGCCCCATATATAGTTGTAGGCCCCTATTCTAACCCCATATATAGTTGTAGGCCCCTATACTGCCTCTATATATAGTTGTAGGCCCCTATACTGCTCCATATATAGTTGTAAGTCCCTATAATGACTCCATATATAGTTTATAGGCCCCTATACTGCCCCATATAAAGTTTTAAGTCCCTATACTGACTCCATATATAGTTTATAGGCTCCTATACTGCTGCCATATATTGTTATATCCCTCCTCTATGTCTCCATATAGTTGCAGGCCCCCCTCTCCTCTATGCCTCCATATATATATATATATATATATATATATATATATATGTTAGTAGGTAGGCGGCCCCTACAGACATACTGCTCCCACCAGTACCCAGCCATACTGCCCTGAGTACCCAGCCATACTGCCCCGAGTACCCAGCCATACTGCCCCCCTCCACTGCTCCTCGGGTCCCGGGTCGGACCTAGTACTGTGAATGGCCCATAGCAGTAGATCCCCAGTCCGGAGAAGTAGTCTAGTACTGAGGGTGATAGTTTAGGGTAACGCAATCCCGCTTCAAGGTTCAGCAGGGTTTCTGCAGCTTATTGATTGCGTTACCCTAGGACCCCATGTAAGAGCGCTTTCCAACCAGGGTGCCAAAGGCTGTCCAGGCATGCTGGGAGTTGTAGTTTTGCAACCGCCGAAGTCCCCCTGGTTGGGAAACTGCTACATAAGACGAGTTTTTCTAGTATACTACACAACCATGCACCATTTTAGCGGCAGTGTCACCATATTGTTGCGCCATATTGTTGCAGTTTGATGCAGGCCGGACTGTATGTGTATACATTCATGGTGTAGGTTGGGCGGCTTCCTTGGGGGCGCCATACATTGTTACTGCTCAGGGGCCCAATGTGCCGCCTCTGGTTGATATGGCGCAGGGTTTGGCCTCTTCTCAGAATGTCTTATCTGTGCTGATGGACTAGAAGTTGGACAAAGCAGAAGCCTCGGTTATCTCCCAGCACAGCGTCCGCAGGATGGACACGCGCCTTATCACGTAGACACAAACCCTCAGCTGTGAGAAGTATTAGGGCCGTATAGGTTTCCAGCCTTTATATGTAAACAAGGTGAAAAATTTTAACTTAGGCCCAGGGTTGCCCCCTGGCCGGTATTTTACCGACACAGCCAGTATTTTGGCCACCCTGCCGGTATTTATCTAACCAATCCTCCAACTCCCAGAATGTTGCACAATATACTATACCAACCAGAGTGCCTCCAGCTGTTGCAAAACTACAATTCCCAGCATGCCCGGACAGCCGTTGGCTGTCCGGGCATGCTGGGAGTTGTAGTTTTGCCACAGCTGGAGGCACCCCTGGTTGCAAAACACTGACCTACACTATATACTACTATATAGTCCAACATGCTGGGAGTTGTAGTTTTGCAACAGCTGGAGGCACCCCTGGTTGAAAAACACTGACCTATACTATATACTACTATATAGTCCAACATGCTGGGAGTTGTAGTTTTGCAACAGCTGGAGGCACCCCTGGTTGGAAAACACTGACCTATAATATATTCTACTATATAATCCAACATGCTGGGAGTTGTAGTTTTGCAACAGCTGGAGGCACCCCTGGTTGGAAAACACTGACCTATAATATATTCTACTATATAATCCAACATGCTGGGAGTTGTAGTTTTGCAACAGCTGGAGGCACCCCTTGTTGGGGAACATTGACCTGTACTATATACTAATATATAGTCCAACATGCTGAGAGTTGTAGTTTTTGTTTGGGGCAGCTGCTGAGCCACAGGCTGTATCGGAGCATGCTGGGAGTTGTACATAGTAACTAACTGCAACTCATGAATTTAAAGGGGTACTCCGGTGGAAAACTTTTTTTTTTTTTTTAATCAACTGGTGCCAGAAAGTTAAACAGATTTGCAAATTACTTCTATTAAAAAAATCTTAATCCTTCCAGTACTTATTAGCTGCTGAATACTACAGAGGAAATTATTTTCTTTTTGGAACACAGAGCTCTCTGCTGACATCACGAGCACAGTGCTCTCTGCTGACATCTCTGTCCATTTTAAGAACTGTCCAGAGTAGGAGAAAATCCCCATAGCAAACATATGCTGCTCTGGACAGTTCCTAAAATAGACAGAGATGTCAGCAGAGAGCACTGTGCTCGTGATGTCAGCAGAGAGATCTGTGTTCCAAAAAGAAATGAATTTCCTATGTAGTATTCAGCAGCTAATAAATACTGGAAGGATTAAGATTTTTTAATAGAAGTAATTTACAAATCTGTTTATCTTTCTGGCACCAGTTGATTTGAAAAAAAAAAAAAAGTTTTCCACTGGAGTACCCCTTTAATTGAAAAAAGCAAACAAAAAGTCACATCAAAACAAAAATGGTATTGTTAAAAACTACAGATACAGGCCCCGTATAAGGAGAAATATAAAAGTTATAGGGGTCAGAATAGGACAAAATTTCCCCCGCAAATGTGTATCCTGTGATGTCACGCATATATAATTAATTATGCAAATTAGCAAGGCCGGTATTTTTCCGAGAAAGGTGGCGACCCTACTTAGGTCCCATTGATCATATATGTTGCCCATAGCAACCAATCATGGTGCGGCTTTCATTTTGCAACAGCAACATAAGAAATGAAACCTGCTGTGTGATTGGTTGCTATGGGCGACAATGACACAATATGCATAATGGAGGCCTAAGGGTGTATTCACATACACTGGATCCTCAGTTGCGCATTTTACAAAGCAGCCAATAGTACGTTAAGCTTTTCACTTTTTCTTGCATTATCCAGGGGTTTCCTGTCATTTGCGTGAATTTTTGAAAAGACGCAAACTTTAAAGGGGTATTCCAGGCCAAAACTTTTTTTTTTTTTATATATATGAACTGGCTCCGGAAAGTTAAACAGATTTGTAAATGACTTCTATTAAAAAATCTTAATCCTTCCAATAGTTATTAGCTTCTGAAGTTGAGTTGTTGTTTTCTGTCTAACTGCTTTCTGATGACTCACGTCCCGGGAGCTCTGCAATTCCTATGGGGATATTTTCCCATCATGCACAGCTCCCGGGACGTGACATCATCATTGAGCAGTTAGACAGAAAACTTCAGAAGCTAATAACTATTGGAAGGATTAAGATTTTTTAATGGAAGTAATTTACAAATCTGTTTAACTTTCCGGAGCCAGTTGATATACAGTGGACCCTCAAGTTACAATATTAATTGGTTCCAGGACGACCATTGTATGTTGAAACCATTGTATGTTGAGACCATAACTCTATGGAAACCTGGTAATTGGTTCTAAAGGCACCAAAATGTCATCCAAAAATAGGAAAAAGTGAGGATTAAAGAAAAATAAGTAGATAACTAATATAGATAAAGCAAATCCTTCCATATAAGAGTAAGAAAGATCTGCTGAAGCTGTAAATCACTGTCTATGTCAGTGTTTCCCAAGCAGGGAGCCTCCAGCTGTTGCAAAACTACAACTCCCAGCATGCCCGGACAGCCAAAGGCTGTCCGGGCATGCTGGGAGTTGTAGTTTTGCAACAGCTGGGGGCACACTGCTTGGGAAACACTGGTCTATGTAGAGGACAGGAGCTTCTTCAGGGTCCTATACAGTACACACAGTGTCCCAAATGGAGCCGCCCTCACCTGGTGTCCAAAAGAGCAGGTAACCCTGGCACAGGTAAAGTGTATAGAACATGTAATACCTCCCTGTACTGTAGGGGGCGCTACCAGACACCAGTCAGTGCATACACTTCAGTAATACAGGTAAAGAGTACAGAACATGTAATACCTCCCTGTACTGTAGGGGGCGCTACCAGACACCAGTCAGTGCATGCACTTCAGTAATACAGGTAAAGAGTACAGAACATGTAATACCTCCCTGTACTGTAGGGGGCGCTACCAGACACCAGTCAGTGCATACACTTCAGTAATACAGGTAAAGAGTACAGAACATGTAATACCTCCCTGTACTGTAGGGGGCGCTACCAGACACCAGTCAGTGCATACACTTCAGTAATACAGGGGTTTTACCAGTGAAATGTCCATTCTGATTGGTCGGTTCTTCCAGCCATTGACAAGTTTCACAGATCTGGACTGTCCGTACATTGTATGTTGAGTCTGGTTTCAACTTACGATGGTCCAGAAAAGACCATTGTATGTTGAACTATTGTATGTTGAGGCCATTGTAAGTTGAGGGATCACTGTATATAAAAAAAAAAGGTTGCCTGGAATACCCCTTTAAACCACTGGCAGATAAAACACACTTTGCGCAAAAAAAAAAAAAAATCTGCGTTAATAATACATTCTCGCTAGTGTGTTTTATTTTTCACACTGACTTGCGCTAATTAAATTTTTTCCATTTTAAAGTTGTCTGCGCTGGATTTTTCCTGTTGGTGCACTGAATTTATCACTCATGCAAAAAAAATAAATTTGCGCAACTGCACCAGTGACGTTCAACATAATAAATTTTACGCAGCATCTGGGAAAACCACCGGTTTCACATTGCGCAGAAAAATCCGAACTAATGATAATGTTTCAACAGTGTGTTTTCTTTTTCACAATGACTTGCGCCAAAACTGCCATTTTTTCCCCCGCAATTTTTATGTTATCTGCGCTGGATTCGTCAAATTATTTTTGCGCACATGTACTCCAGTGACCTGCTGGCGTAGAAATGTGTCTGAACTTTTTGCCCTTTTTTTGCACTATCCAGGGGCTTCTTGTCATTTGCGCAAATTTATGAAGTGATGTAAACTTCGAGCTGCAACACACACTTGCGCAACGGGTATCACGTTGCGAAAAAAAAAATCTGCGCCAATCGTAAATTCCTGCCTATGTATGTGTGAGTACGGAGCCACCCAGACCACTGACGATGGCAGCTCTGACAGGATTGCTCCCGGATCTTCACAATTCAGTAAAAATTAGAGTGCGAGCTCTTGGGGCGCGTTGCGATTAGCGTCTCCTTTACTCAATAGGTTGGGTGGTGTCATTACTGCACCCAGGGGTCATTTCCTAGAAGGGGGTGCAGTCTGAGCCTGGCATGACACGCAGAGGCGCTTACACAAGCTGGCACCGGGCGTCGCTGGGAACGCTGCCAGCCGATCGGTAGCCCTGTCCTCATTACCGTGATTTATAGTCGAAACAATTTCTTTGTATCACCCATACGGTATCTGTCTAAATAAAGAATCGGGAGTCACAGCGCGTCCCGGGAAGACGTCGCAGTCACCTCTGCTATTCTTAGTCTGCGAAAACAAGGTTATAGGCAACCCAAAGCAAAGATGTCCGAGATTTACTTCATTCACACGGCAGAATCTGGTGGAAAAATTCCACTCGGAAATTCCGTTGCAGCAGAGTCCGATTGTTTTCAATAGGATTCTGCTGCATTGTGCACATGGCGGGATTTCCGCGGTGGAAACATCTAACGCAGAAGTTCCAATTCCGATTCAGAAATGCATTGCCGTCTATGAAGATGTTGTATTTCCGAGCGGTCCTTAAAGGGGTTATCCAGGAAAAAAACTTTTTTTTATCCTGAAATACTCTGTGCCGCTAGGAACCCTGCTTCTTCTACTATAAAAGTGGTCTCTAAACTGTGGCTCTCCAGCTGTTGCAAAACTACAACTACCAGCATGCCCGGACAGCCAACGGCTGTCCGGGCATGCTGGGAGTTGTAGTTTTGCAACAGCTGGAGGTCCACGAGTAGAGACCACTACACTATGAAATGCTCAGACTGTGACCACTTAAAGGGGTACTCCGGTGGAAAACATTTTTTTATTTAAATCAACTGGCTCCAGAAAGTTAAACAGATTTGAAAAATTACTTCTATTAAAAAAAATCTTAATCCTTTCAGTACTTATGAGCTGCTGAAGTTGAGTTGTTCTTTTCTGTCTAAGTGCTCTCTGATGACACCTGTCTCGGGAACTGTCCAGAGTAGAAGCAAATCCCCATAGCAAACCTCTTCTACTCTGTGCAGTTCCCGAGACAGACAGAGGTGTCAGCAGAGAGCACTGTTGCCAGACAGAAAAGAACAACTCAACTTCAGCAGCTGATAATTATTGGAAGGATTAAGATTTTTTAATAGAAGTAATTTACAAATCTGTTTAACTTTCTGGAGCCAGTTGATATATAAAAAAAAAAAAAAATAAATAAATAAAAAAGTTTTTTGTTTCTGGAATACCCCTTTAAAGCTATGTTCACACGGTGTAAATTTTACAGAATGTCTGGATGGTAAATTTTCCCAGCTGGACGTTCCGTCCGTGCCGTTGACATTCTATCCGGACATTCCGTAAAATTTACGATGTGTGAACCTAGCCTCAATCACAGATCTATTACTTTTCACAGCTGAGGAGTTGTTACAATGTAGCAGTGTAGATAATCAGAACAAATGACTCTTCTGTCTTTGACTCCAGTCTGATATATGGGGGGAGATTTATCAAAAACCTGTGCAGAGGCAGAGCGGTGCAGTTGCCCATAGCAACCAATCAGATCGCTGCTTTCATTTTTAAAGAGACCTGTGAAAAATGAAAGAAGCCATCTGATTGGTTGCTATGGGCAACTGCTCCACTCTACCTCTTCCCCATAGACCTTACCGATTTTATACTGATAGGGCTCGTTCACACGGATGGATCCGCAGAGTATTTGACGCAGCGAATCCGCCGACGATGGACCCTTACTGTGTGCCTCTATCTGTACCTGCTCATAGCGGCAATCCGCCGCTACGAGCAGACACACTGCGATTTTTCGAGTCGCCGCGCGGTGTACTCGCACACATCACGACCGCTCCCCCTGCTTCCTGAGCTAGTCCCGAGAGCAGCGGCGATGTGTGCGAGTATACTGCGCAATGACTCGCACCTCGCCGCTCTGAGCAGGCACATCCGGAGGCAACACTGTAGAGTCCATCGTCGGCGGATCAGCAGCGTAAAAAACGTTGCGGATGCGTCCGTGTGAACGAGCCCATACACTGTGCTGAGACCATCAGCTGTGTGAGCAAGACTAGGGCTATGAAAGTTTGTGGGGGGGTGGGGGGGGGGACGTGATGTAAAACAACAAACGCTTCTATTCACTGACAGTCGACCCTCAGCGCAGAGTATTTCAGGAGAGGAGTGTGCTGATCCTTAAAGGGGTACTCCGGTGGAAAACTTTTTTTTTAAATTATTATTATTATTTTTTAAATCAACTGGTGCCAGAAAGTTAAACAGATTTGTAAATTACTTCTATTAAAAAATCTTAATCCTTCCAGTACTTATTAGCTGCTGAATACTACAGAGGAAATTCTTTTCTTTTTGGAACAGAGCTCTCTGCTGACATCACGAGCACAGTGCTCTCTGCTGACATCTCTGTCCATTTTAAGAACTGTCCAGAGTAGGAGAAAATCCCCATAGGAAAAAATATGCTGCTCTTGACAGTTCCTAAAATGGACAGAGGTGTCAGCAGAGAGCATTGTGGTCCAAAAAGAAAATAATTTTCTCAGCAGCTAATAAGTACTGGAAAGATTAAAACATTTTAATAGAAATCTTTTACAAATATGTATAATTTTCTGGCACCAGTTGATTTAAATAAAAAACGTTTTCCACCGGAGTACCCCTTTAAGTGGTCACAGTCTGAGCATTTTATAGTGTAGTGGTCTCTAATCAGTGGACCTCCAGCTGTTGCAAAACTACATTTTTATATATATATATATATATATATATATATATATATATATATCTCAACTGGCTCCAGAAAGTTAAACAGATTTGTAAATTACTTCTATTAAAAATATCTTAATCCTTCCAATAATCATCAGCTGCTGAAGTTGTTGAGTTGTTCTTTTCTGTCTGGCAACAGTGCTCTCTGCTGACATCTCTGCTTGTCTCGGGAACTGCAACAGAGTAGAAGAGGTTTGCTATGGGGATTTGCTTCTACTCTGGACAGTTCCCGAGACAGGTGTCATCAGAGAGCACTTGAGACAGAAAAGAACAACTCAACTTCAGCAGCTCATAAGTTCTGAAAGGATTCAGATTTTTTAATAGAAGTAATTTTTCAAATCTGTTTAACTTTCTGGAGCCAGTTGATTTAAATGAGAAAAAAGTTTTCCACCGGAGTACCCCTTTAAGTGGTCACAGTCTGAGCATTTCATAGTGTAGTTCTCTCTAATCGGGGGATCTCCAGCTGTTGCAAAACTACAACTCCCAGCATGCCCGGACAGCCGTTGGCTGTCCGGGCATGCTGGGAGTTGTAGTTTTGCAACAGCTGGAGGGCCACAGTTCAGAGACCACTTTTATAGTAGAAGAAGCAGGGTTCCTGGCGGCACAGAGTATTTCAGGTTTGTCCTCACAATACTGATCAGCGTGGATTCTGTTCAGACAGGTTTGGTTCCATTCGCTTGGTTGCACAATGTCGCGGCACGTGACGCGTTGTGTAACCCGTGTGTTGGTTTTGACATGTATGCTCTGTGGGTTAGCGAGGATCAGTGAACTTGGCTGTGACCCCCCCCCCCCTCCGATATCTGTCAGAACAATGGCCCATTGTCAGGCCGTTCACATCAGGCAGCAGAGGTACTACACTGACACACAGACGCATGGGAATGAGTGCGCACTACAACAACCAGGATGTCACGTCTGTAAGGGCCCGGGCTCCGACCTGGTTGTCTGTACGTGGACTATATAAACCCATCTATTAAAAAAAACGAGGCCGCATCCGCGTGAAAATGGCGACAACAGAAGGTTTGTTACAATGTGTCAGTGAGGAACACAACAGTACCACAAATCTCTCTCTAGCCCTGGATTTCAATCCTGATACACTGTAACGAACCATAAACAGTGCGAAGGCCTAGATCAGTATGGGATTCCATTCACTGACAGCAAGATCTTGAAAATGGTGGATGATTGAAACACAAAGAAGTATGCCTTATTCATTGACTTACTGCGCCATTGTTCGTTCAATATTAAATGCATTTTTAAGGGGGCGTGGCTTACGAGTGGCGCAACAGCGATTGCGGAACATTCATGCAACAAACATAAGCATATATATATATAGGGCTAAAGTCCTGCAGGAACGGGTGGGAACTGAGTTCCTGCACTTTTCCCACATTTGCAGTAGTTTTGCAGGACCGGCCCTTGAGTGGGGATCTTGGGTGAGTTCCTGCACTTTTTCCCCCAGGACTTGACCCCTGTATGTATATATATATATATATATATATATATATATATATATGATCGCAGTCACATGACATTTGTGAAGCTCTGCACATCCCAAGGGAATTATATTTTCACCGTCACTGTAACAGAAACCAAAATTACGCAAAAAAAACCCCAAAATGCTGCCAATGACTCACCGAGTCACCACAGCGATGAAGGTGGAAACCACAGGCACGTTCTCCCTATGATTCCCAAGTTCTTGCATCTCCATCCCAGGCAGATAAATCAGATTTTTGGCGCCGCTCCTCGCCTGTATCACGGCCAAACTGAGGATATATATGTCGTTCAACGTTTCAGCAGATGTTTTGTTTTGTTGTTGCACAAATATCAAGAAACCGAAGGAATCGCGTCAATGAGAATGTTCTAGAAAATTCAAGAGGTGTGAATGGCGTTGTGCGGCAAATAGAGGCATCTATCTATCTCCTATCTATCTATCTCATATCTATCTCATATCTATCTATCTCATATCTATCTATCTCATATCTATCTATCTCATATCTATCTATCTCATATCTATATATCTCATATCTATCTCATATCTATCTCATATCTATCTCATATCTATCTCATATCTATCTCATATCTATCTATCTCATATCTATCTCATATCTATCTATCTCATATCTATCTCATATCTATCTATCTCATATCTATCTATCTCATATCTATCTATCTCCTATCTATCTCATATCTATCTATCTCCTATCTATCTATCTCATATCTATCTATCTCATATCTATCTATCTCATATCTATCTATCTCATATCTATATATCTCATATCTATCTATCTCATATCTATATATCTCATATCTATCTATCTCCTATCTATCTATCTCATATCTATCTATCTCATATCTATCTATCTCATATCTATCTATCTCATATCTATCTATCTCATATCTATCTATCTCATATCTATCTATCTATCTCATATCTATCTCATATCTATCTCATATCTATCTCATATCTATCTATCTCATATCTATCTATCTCATATCTATCTATCTCATATCTATCTATCTCATATCTTTCTGTCTCATATCTATCTATCTCATATCTATCTATCTCATATCTATCTATCTCATATCTATCTATCTCATATCTATCTATCTCATATCTATCTATCTCATATATATCTCATATCTATCTATCTCATATATATCTCATATCTATCTATCTCATATCTATCTATCTCATATCTATCTATCTCATATCTATCTATCTCATATCTATCTATCTCATATCTATCTATCTATCTCATATCTATCTATCTCATATCTATCTCATATCTATCTCATATCTATCTATCTCATATCTATCTATCTCATATCTATCTATCTCATATCTATCTATCTCATATCTATCTATCTCATATCTTTCTGTCTCATATCTATCTATCTCATATCTATCTATCTCATATCTATCTATCTCATATCTATCTATCTCATATCTATCTATCTCATATCTATCTATCTCATATATATCTCATATCTATCTATCTCATATATATCTCATATCTATCTATCTCATATCTATCTATCTCATATCTATCTATCTCATATCTATCTATCTATCTATCTCATATCTATCTATCTCATATCTATCTCATATCTATCTCATATCTATCCATCTCATATCTATCTATCTATCTATCTATCTATCTCATATCTATCTCATATCTATCTATCTATCTCATATCTATCTCATATCTATCTATCTCATATCTATCTATCTATCTATCTCATATCTATCTCATATCTATCTATCTATCTCCTATCTATCTATCTATCTCATATCTATCTATCTCATATCTATCTATCTCATATCTATCTCATATCTATCCATCTCATATCTATCTATCTATCTATCTATCTATCTATCTCATATCTATCTCATATCTATCTATCTCATATCTATCTCATATCTATCTATCTCATATCTATCTATCTATCTATCTATCTATCTCATATCTATCTCATATCTATCTATCTCATATCTATCTCATATCTATCTATCTATCTGTCTATCTATCTATCTATCTATCTATCTATCTCATATCTATCTCATATCTATCTATCTCATATCTATCTCATATCTATCTATCTCATATCTATCTATCTATCTATCTATCTATCTCATCTATCTATCTATCTATTTATCTATCTATCTATCTCATATCTATCTATCTCATATTTATCTATCTATCTATCTCATATCTATCTATCTCATATCTATCTATCTCATATCTATCTATCTCATATCTATCTCATATCTATCTCATATCTATCTATCTATCTCATATCTATCTCATATCTATCTATCTCATATCTATCTATCTATCTATCTATCTCATATCTATCTATCTCATATCTATCTCATATCTATCTCATATCTATCTCATATCTATCTCATATCTATCTATCTCATTTCTATCTATCTCATATCTATCTATCTATCTATCTCATATCTATCTATCTCACATCCATCTATCTCATATCTATCTCATATCTATCTCATATCTATCTCATATCTATCTCATATCTATCTCATATCTATCTATCTATCTATCTATCTATCTCATATCTATCCATCTCATATCTATCTATCTATCTATCTATCTCATATCTATTTATTTATCTATCTATCTATCTCATATCTATCTATCTCATATCTATCTCATATCTATCTCATATCCATCTATCTCATATCTATCTCATATCTATCTATCTATCTATCTATCTCATATCTATCTATCTCATATCTATCTCATATCTATCTCACATCCATCTATCTCATATCTATCACATATCTATCTATCTCATATCTATCTATCTATCTCATATCTATCTATCTATCTATCTATCTATCTATCTATCTCATATCTATCTATGTCATATCTATCTATCTATCTCATATCTATCTATCTCATATCTATCTATCTCATATCTATCTATCTCATATCTATCTATCTATCTCATATCTATCTCATATCTATCTATCTCATATCTATCTATCTATCTATCTCATATCTATCTATCTATCTCATATCTATCTATCTATCTCATATCTATCTATCTCATATCTATCTATCTATCTCATATCTATCTATCTATCTATCTATCTATCTATCTATCTATCTCATATCTATCTATCTCATATCTATCTATCTATCTCATATCTATCTATCTCATATCTATCTATCTATCTATCTCATATCTATCTATCTATCTCATATCTATCTATCTATCTATCTATCTATCTATGTATCTATCTATCTCATATCTATCTATCTATCTCATATCTATCTATCTATCTATCTCATATCTATCTATCTATCACATATCTATCTATCTATCTTATACCTATCTCATATCTATCTCATATCTATCTCATATCTATCTCACATCCATCTATCTCATATCTATCACATATCTATCTATCTCATATCTATCTATCTATCTCATATCTATCTATCTATCTATCTATCTCATATCTATCTATGTCATATCTATCTATCTATCTCATATCTATCTATCTCATATCTATCTATCTATCTCATATCTATCTCATATCTATCTATCTCATATCTATCTATCTACCTATCTATCTATCTATCTCATATCTATCTATCTATCTCATATCTATCTATCTATCTATCTCATATCTATCTATCTCATATCTATCTATCTATCTCATATCTATCTATCTATCTATCTCATATCTATCTATCTCATATCTATCTATCTATCTCATATCTATCTATCTCATATCTATCTATCTATCTATCTATCTCATATCTATCTATCTATCTCATATCTATCTATCTATCTATCTATCTCATATCTATCTATCTATCTCATATCTATCTATCTATCTATCTATCTATCTATCTATCTATCTATGTATCTATCTATCTCATATCTATCTATCTATCTCATATCTATCTATCTATCTATCTCATATCTATCTATCTATCTCATATCTATCTAAAAATTCCAGAAGTTTGTGCAGCACTTGTAATAATTCACGATGGTGCTATAGTTGGACTTCAGTCTTAATAATTCCCAAATACATCCATTCAAAGGAAGATAGCAGCACCCAAATTCACGTGGAAGAAGTTTACGGCTTTATTCACCAAACACCGGAGCAACGATTCGTCCATTGTGAAGCCCCAAGTACAGGGGGATGTTTGGAGCTGGATGGGGTATTAGTTGGGGGCAGGTAATGGGATGCACTAATATCAATGAAGATTTACTTATATTAGTGTACTAAAGTGTTTCCCAACCAGGGTGCCTTCAGCTGTTGAAAAACTACAACTCCCAGCATGCCCAGACAGCCTTTGGCAAAACAAAACAAAAACAGCCAAAAAGCAGGAAAAAGTGTTGTCAGTTTTTGGGGCATTTTTTTCTGGGGCTTATCTTTCAGGTAAAAAAAAGACAAATACGCGGCATTCTGGGAGCGGAGATTCTGTCGTGTGAACATACCTTAGGTTCCATCGGTGGAATTCCACGCGCACTGCATTGCCATCACCATTGACGGCAATACAGTGTGTGCGTAATTCCTCCGAATTCTCCGCCGCTGACATTCTGTAGTGTGAACAGAAGACCCATTCACACCAATGTCATTCCGTGTCCGGAAATTCCGTAGGAATTCTGCAGTGTGAACATACCCTTATGGTGCGACAAATTTTACGAGGCGGCGTAACCAGAAACCTGGCGAAAAATTATGATGTCATGGCAAATCGTCATTTCACAGATATAGGATATATATTTTACACTACGGAATCTCCGCCTGGAGATATTTCGAGTGTCGGAGATTCCGTCTGAGCGGCGGCCGCCAGAATCCTTACAACAGAGGCGTGACTTATAGCTTCAGGGCCCCAATGCAAAATCTGAAACAGGGCCCCATGTCTACTGTGCGCCATTTATAATACTGGTGTTTTCTTATGGGGCAGGAGTGCCTTTTGGCCCCCTTAGGCCCCGGAGTGACTGCTACATCTGCAGACCCCTGTGCAGACCTGCACCGTCACCATTGACAGCAATGCAGTCAGCGCCTAACCCCACCAAAATAATGAACATGCTTATTCTTTCGGCGTATGAATTTCCATGGTAGAATTTTTCCGCTGCTGAAGTGGACGACCCCTTCACACCAATGCTGGATTAGAGCAAAGGAATCTACGAGCAGAATTCCCAATCGGAACTCGGTATGGAGATTCCGTAGTGTGACTGTACACTAATAGGAGAACCATCATGAAGGACAACTTATCGCCTATCCAAAGGAGTGTCTGATCGCGGGGGTCCCAGCAGTCGGACCCCTGCTATCAGACACTCCTTTAGATAGAGGATAAGATTTCCTGCATGGGAGCCTGGCTCTCCTACAGAGATACATGGAGGGGCATGTCGGCTGCCATTTCATGCGGGGGTCAACAGGCTCCGTTTCTGGGGACTGCAGGGGTGCCATGCAGGAGATTGCGGGGGTCCCACCTGTCGGAACCCTCATGATCAGACACTTATCCCCTATTCTTTGGATAGGGGATAAGTTGTCCTGCATAATAGTTCTCCTATATACATTCTGACTGTCAGGACATGATAGGAGTTGTAATTGTGCTGCCCTAGACCAGTGGTCTTCAAACTGTGGACCTGCAGCTGTTGCAAAATTACAACTCCCAGCATGCCCGGACAGCCATTGGCTGTCCGGGCATGCTGGGAGTTGTAGTTTTGCAACAGCTGCAGGTCCACAATTTAGTCCGACCACAAGAGGAGTTCTTGAAAAGTCTAGATGTCTGGAGCGGTGAAGGTGAAGCGGTGAAGGTGGTGCTCCGCTCCGGGATCTGTGGTAGAATTTTTCCGCTGCTGAAGTGGACGACCCCTTCACACCAATGCTGGATTAGAGCAAAGGAATCTACGAGCAGAATTCCCAATCGGAACTCGGTATGGAGATTCCGTAGTGTGACTGTACACTAATAGGAGAACCATCATGAAGGACAACTTATCGCCTATCCAAAGGAGTGTCTGATCGCGGGGGTCCCAGCAGTCGGACCCCTGCTATCAGACACTCCTTTAGATAGAGGATAAGATTTCCTGCATGGGAGCCTGGCTCTCCTACAGAGATACATGGAGGGGCATGTCGGCTGCCATTTCATGCGGGGGTCAACAGGCTCCGTTTCTGGGGACTGCAGGGGTGCCATGCAGGAGATTGCGGGGGTCCCACCTGTCGGAACCCTCATGATCAGACACTTATCCCCTATTCTTTGGATAGGGGATAAGTTGTCCTGCATAATAGTTCTCCTATATACATTCTGACTGTCAGGACATGATAGGAGTTGTAATTGTGCTGCCCTAGACCAGTGGTCTTCAAACTGTGGACCTGCAGCTGTTGCAAAATTACAACTCCCAGCATGCCCGGACAGCCATTGGCTGTCCGGGCATGCTGGGAGTTGTAGTTTTGCAACAGCTGCAGGTCCACAATTTAGTCCGACCACAAGAGGAGTTCTTGAAAAGTCTAGATGTCTGGAGCGGTGAAGGTGAAGCGGTGAAGGTGGTGCTCCGCTCCGGGATCTGTGGTAGAATTTTTCCGCTGCTGAAGTGGACGACCCCTTCACACCAATGCTGGATTAGAGCAAAGGAATCTACGAGCAGAATTCCCAATCGGAACTCGGTATGGAGATTCCGTAGTGTGACTGTACACTAATAGGAGAACCATCATGAAGGACAACTTATCGCCTATCCAAAGGAGTGTCTGATCGCGGGGGTCCCAGCAGTCGGACCCCTGCTATCAGACACTCCTTTAGATAGAGGATAAGATTTCCTGCATGGGAGCCTGGCTCTCCTACAGAGATACATGGAGGGGCATGTCGGCTGCCATTTCATGCGGGGGTCAACAGGCTCCGTTTCTGGGGACTGCAGGGGTGCCATGCAGGAGATTGCGGGGGTCCCACCTGTCGGAACCCTCATGATCAGACACTTATCCCCTATTCTTTGGATAGGGGATAAGTTGTCCTGCATAATAGTTCTCCTATATACATTCTGACTGTCAGGACATGATAGGAGTTGTAATTGTGCTGCCCTAGACCAGTGGTCTTCAAACTGTGGACCTGCAGCTGTTGCAAAATTACAACTCCCAGCATGCCCGGACAGCCATTGGCTGTCCGGGCATGCTGGGAGTTGTAGTTTTGCAACAGCTGCAGGTCCACAATTTAGTCCGACCGCAAGAGGAGTTCTTGAAAAGTCTAGATGTCTGGAGCGGTGAAGGTGAAGCGGTGAAGGTGGTGCTCCGCTCCGGGATCTGTGGTAGAATTTTTCCGCTGCTGAAGTGGACGACCCCTTCACACCAATGCTGGATTAGAGCAAAGGAATCTACGAGCAGAATTCCCAATCGGAACTCGGTATGGAGATTCCGTAGTGTGACTGTACACTAATAGGAGAACCATCATGAAGGACAACTTATCGCCTATCCAAAGGAGTGTCTGATCGCGGGGGTCCCAGCAGTCGGACCCCTGCTATCAGACACTCCTTTAGATAGAGGATAAGATTTCCTGCATGGGAGCCTGGCTCTCCTACAGAGATACATGGAGGGGCATGTCGGCTGCCATTTCATGCGGGGGTCAACAGGCTCCGTTTCTGGGGACTGCAGGGGTGCCATGCAGGAGATTGCGGGGGTCCCACCTGTCGGAACCCTCATGATCAGACACTTATCCCCTATTCTTTGGATAGGGGATAAGTTGTCCTGCATAATAGTTCTCCTATATACATTCTGACTGTCAGGACATGATAGGAGTTGTAATTGTGCTGCCCTAGACCAGTGGTCTTCAAACTGTGGACCTGCAGCTGTTGCAAAACTACAACTCCCAGCATGCCCGGACAGCCATTGGCTGTCCGGGCATGCTGGGAGTTGTAGTTTTGCAACAGCTGCAGGTCCACAATTTAGTCCGACCGCAAGAGGAGTTCTTGAAAAGTCTAGATGTCTGGAGCGGTGAAGGTGAAGCGGTGAAGGTGGTGCTCCGCTCCGGGATCTGTGGTAGAATTTTTCCGCTGCTGAAGTGGACGACCCCTTCACACCAATGCTGGATTAGAACAAAGGAATCTACAAGCAGAATTCCCAATCGGAATTCCGTATGGAGATTCCGTAGTGTGACTGTACCCTAATAGGAGAACCATCATGAAGGACAACTTATCGCCTACCCAAAGGAGTATCTGATCGCGGGGGGTCCCAGCAATCGGACCCCTGCTATCAGACACTCCTTTAGATAGAGGATAAGATCTCCTGCACAGGAGCCTGGCTCTCCTATAGAGATACATGGAGGGGCGTGTTGGCTGCCATTTCATGTGGGGGGTCAACGGGCTCTGTTCCTGGGGACTGCAGGGGTGCCATGCAGGAGATTGCGGGGGTCCCACCTGTCGGAACCCTCATGATCAGACACTTATCCCCTATTCTTTGGATAGGCTATAAGTTGTCCTGCATGATAGTTCTCCCATATACATTCTGACTGTCAGGACATGATAGGAGTTGTAATTGTGCTGCCCTAGACCAGTGGTCTTCAAACTGTGGACCTGCAGCTGTTGCAAAACTACAACTCCCAGCATGCCCGGACAGCCAACGGCTGTTCGGGCATGCTGGGAGTTGTAGTTTTGCAACAGCTGCAGGTCCACAATTTAGTCTCACAGCAAGAGGAATTCTTGAAAAGTCTAGATGTCTGGAGCCCCCCTTTAAGCGGTGAAGGTGGTGCTCCCCTCCGGGATCTGCGGTAGAATTTTTCCGCTGCTGAAGTGGACGACCCCTTCACACCAATGATAGATTAGAGCAAAGGAATCTACGAGCAGAAGTCCCAATCGGAACTCCGTATGGAGATTCTGCAGTGTGACTGTACCCTAATAGGAGAACCATCATGAAGGACAACTTATCCCCTATCCAAAGGAGTGTCTGATCGCGGGGGTCCCAGCAGTCGGACACCTGCTATCAGACACTCCTTTAGATAGAGGATAAGATTTCCTGCACGGGAGCCCGGCTCTCCTATAGAGATACATGGTGGGGCATGTCGGCTGCCATTTCATGCGGGGGTCAACAGGCTCTGTTCCTGGGGACTGCCGGGGTGCCGTGCGGGAGATTGTGGGGGTCCCACCTGTCGGAACCCTCATGATCAGATACTTATCCCCTATTCTTTGGATAGGGGATAAGTTGTCCTGCATGATAGTTCTCCTATATACATTTTGACTGTTAGGACATGATAGGAGTTGTAATTGTGCTGCCATAGACCAGTGGTTTTCAAACTGTGGACCTGCAGCTGTTGCAAAACTACAACTCCCAGCATGCCCGGACAGCCAACGGCTGTCGGGGCATGCTGGGAGTTGTAGTTTTGCAACAGCTGCAGGTCCACAATTTAGTCCAACAGCAAGAGGAGTTCTTGAAAAGTCTAGATGTCTGTAGCCCCCCTTTAAGCGGTGAAGGTGGTGCTCTGCTCCGGGATCTGCGGTAGAATTTTTCCGCTGCTGAAGTGGACGACCCCTTCACACCAATGCTGGATTAGAGCAAAGGAATCTACGAGCAGAAGTCCCAATCGGAACTCCGTATGGAGATTCCGTAGTGTGACTGTACCCTAATAGGAGAACCATCATGAAGGACAACTTATCGCCTACCCAAATGAGTGTCTGATCGCGGGGGTCCCAGCAGTCGGACCCCTGCTATCAGACACTCCTTTAGATAGAGGATAAGATCTCCTGCACAGGAGCCCGGCTCTCCTATAGAGATACATGGTGGGGCGTGTTGGCTGCCATTTCATGCGGGGGGTCAACGGGCTCTGTTCCTGGGGACTGCCGGGGTGCCGTGCGGGAGATTGTGGGGGTCCCACCTGTCGGAACCCTCATGATCAGACACTTATCCCCTATTCTTTGGATAGGGTATAAGTTGTCCTGCATGATAGTTCTTCTATATACATTCTGACTGTCAGGACATGATGGGAGTTGTAATTGTGCTGCCCTAGACCAGTGGTCTCCAAACTGTGGACCTCCAGCTGTTGCAAAACTACAACTCCCAGCATGCCCGGACAGCCGTTAGTTGTCCGGGCATGCTGGAAGTTGTAGTTTTGCAACAGCTGCAGGTCCACAATTTAGTTCGACAGCAAGAGGAGTTCTTGAAAAGTCTAGATGTCTGGAGCCCCCCTTTAAGCGGTGAAGGTGGTGCTCCGCTCCGGGATCTGCTGGTGTCAGACGGCTTATCTGGAGTGTGAGGCTGGGAGATAGCTGAGCGCGGATTATCTGGAGTGAGTGTTAATGGCAGGAGCAGGAGATGAGGGTCCGGCCCCGGTCACCGCTCTCACGCACAGATCCTGACTTTATGACATCCGTGCCGCCGCTGCCAGGAGCCGGAGCCGAGCGCAGACAATTATCGGGCCAGCAGGACGTGTACTGCGCCCGCTGCTACTGGGAACATGGAGGCTTCATATCTGCTGATTTATTATCAGCCTCAGCGGAAAGCGAAAATACCACGAAAAATAACAAAATAATCCCAGAACAAATTCTAATAGAATTATCATCCACGACTCCAGCTGAGCCCCGGTTTGGTGCAGGCCCTTATGCAATATTGCAAAACATAGAAGCTGTGGTGTACATAGAAGAAAGTACATAGTATATAATGAAATGGGCCTCCTACTATGGCGTCTGATTTTGCCCCCAGCCCCCCATCCCCCCCCCCAGGACAGAAACATATATGCTTTCCTGACGCGTTCCGGGTACTCCGCCCCTAAACATCTTATCCCCAGAAAAGGATTGCAGTAACACAGGTTTTCCTATACACATGTGTATTCCCTTTGTGTGTGTTGGAACTAAACCAAAAAAGGAGGAAAAAAAGGAAATTGGACATAATGTCACCAAACTCCAAAAATGGACTGGACAAAATTCTTGGCACCCTTAACTTAATATTTGGTTGCACACCCTTTGGAAAAAATAAATGAAATCAGTGGCTTCCTATAACCATCAATAAGCTTCTTACACCTCTCAGCCGGTATGCTGGACCACTCGTCCTTTACAAACTGCTCCAGGTCTCTTATTGGAAGGCGCCTTTTCCCAACAGTAATTATAAGATCTCTCCACAGGTGATCAATGGGATTTAGATCTGGACTCATTGCTGACACTTCAGAACTCTTCAGCGCTTTGTTGTCATCCATTTCTGGGGGCTTTTTGACGTATGTTTGGGGTCATTGTCCTGCTGGAAGACCCAAGATCTCGGACACAAACCCAGCTTTCTGACACTGGGCTGTACAGTACGACCCAAAATCCATTGGTAATCCTCAGATTTCATGATGTCTTGTACATATTCAAGGCCCCCAGTGCCAGAGGCAGCAAAACAACCCAAAACATCACTGACCTCCACCATATGTCACTGTAGGTACTGTGTTCTTATCTTTGTAGGCCTCATTCCGTTTTCGGTAAACAGTAGAATGATTTGCTTTACCAAAAGATCTATCTTGGTCTCATCTGTCCACAAGACTTTTTCCCAGAAGGATTTTGGTTACTCAAGTTCATTTTGGTAAAATGTAGTCTTGCTTTTTTATGTCTCTGTGTCAGCAGTGGGGTCCTCCTGGGTCTCCTCCATAGTGGGGTCCTCCTGGGTCTCCTCCATAGTGGGGTCCTCCTGGGTCTCCTCCATAGTGGGGTCCTCCTGGGTCTCCTCCATAGTGGGGTCCTCCTGGGTCTCCTCCATAGTGGGGTCCTCCTGGGTCTCCTCCATAGTGGGGATCCTCCTGGGTCTCCTCCATAGTGGGGTCCTCCTGGGTCTCCTCCATAGTGGGGATCCTCCTGGGTCTCCTCCATAGTGGGGTCCTCCTGGGTCTCCTGCCATAGTGGGGTCCTCCTGGGTCTCCTCCATAGTGGGGTCCTCCTGGGTCTCCTCCATAGTGGGGTCCTCCTGGGTCTCCTCCATAGTGGGGTCCTCCTGGGTCTCCTCCATAGTGGGGATCCTCCTGGGTCTCCTCCATAGTGGGGTCCTCCTGGGTCTCCTCCATAGTGGGGTCCTCCTGGGTCTCCTCCATAGTGGGGTCCTCCTGGGTCTCCTCCATAGTGGGGTCCTCCTGGGTCTCCTCCATAGTGGGGATCCTCCTGGGTCTCCTCCATAGTGGGGTCCTCCTGGGTCTCCTCCATAGTGGGGTCCTCCTGGGTCTCCTCCATAGTGGGGTCCTCCTGGGTCTCCTCCATAGTGGGGTCCTCCTGGGTCTCCTCCATAGTGGGGTCCTCCTGGGTCTCCTCCATAGTGGGGTCCTCCTGGGTCTCCTCCATAGTGGGGTCCTCCTGGGTCTCCTCCATAGTGTTTCATTTCATTTAAATGTCGATGAATAGTTTGCGCTGACCCTGAGCCTGCAGGACAGCTTGAATATCTTTGGAACTTGTTTGGGGCTGCTTATCCACCATCCGGAATAACCTGCATTGACACCTTTCATCAATTTTTCTCTTCTGTCCACGCCCAGGGAGATTATCTACAGGGCCATGATTTGTAAACTTCTTGATAATGTTGCGCATTGTGGACAAAGGCAAATCTAGATCTCTGGAGATGGACTTGTAACCTTGAGATTGTTGATATTTTTCCACAATTTTTGTTCTCAAGTCCTCAGACAGTTCTCTTCTCCTCTTTCTGTTGTCCATGCTTAATGTGGCACACACAGACACACAATACAAAGACTAAGTGAACTTCTCTCCTTTTTATCTGCTTTCAGGTGTGATTTTTATATATTGCCCACACCTGTTACTTGCCCCAGGTGAGTATAAAGGAGCATCACATGCTTGAAACAATCTTATTTTTACACAATTTTGAAAGGTGCCAATAATTTTGTCCAGCCCATTTTTGGAGTTTGGTGACTTTATGTCCAATTTGCTTTTTTTCCTCCTTTTTTGGTTTAGTTCCAATACACACAAAGGGAATAAACATGTGTATAGCAAAACATGTGTTACTGCAATCCTTTTCTGTGAGAAATACTGCATTTTAGTGAAAAATTTCAGGGGTGCCAACATTTACGGCCATGACTGTAAATATTCATAATTCTTCAATTTATTTTACCTAAACCCTTCCATTCTGAACTACTAGGACTTTTATCTGACAATAAAACTCTCAAAATTAGGATCTTAGCGCAAAATAATAACTTAGCGATCAATTTGAGATGATTCAGAAATTCGGTAGATTCTCCCAATATGGCCTGCTGGCTCCCAAATTCCAACTGTACCCCAAAATTTCTGTTAATAAAATTAAAAACTATACTCCAGTAATTACGTATTATATGGTGCCCCCAAATTATATTTAAAAAATCTGCGCCTTCCATTAAGCACCTAGGGCACTGTGAAAATGCCCAATACCAAAACTTCGCTATCTGCTTGGGTGACAGATATGTATTGTATATTACCTTTAAAGGGGCACTCCGGTGGAAAACTTTTTTTTTTTAAATCAACTGGTGCCAGAAAGTTAAACAGATTTGTAAATTACTTCTATTAAAAAATCTTAATCCTTCCAGTACTTATTAGCTGCTAAATACTACAGACTAAATTATTTTCTTTATGGAACACAGAGTTCTCTGCTGACATCATGAGCACAGTGCTCTCTGCTGACATCTCTGTCTATTTTAGGAACTGTCCAGGGTAAAAGGAAATCCCCATAGAAAACATATGCTGTTCTGGACAGTTCCTAAAATGGACAGAGATGTCAGCAGAGAGCACTGTGCTTGTGATCCAAAAAGCTCTGTGTTCCAAAAAGAAAAGAATTTCCTCTGTAGTATTCAGCAGCTAATTAGTACTGGAAGGATTAAGATTTTTTAATGGAAGTCATTTACAAATCTGTTTAACTTTCTGGCACCAGTTGATTTACAAAAAATAAAAAAAACTGTTTTCCACCGGAGTACCCCTTTAAGTGTATTATTTGATAACTACTGTTTACCGAAATATTATTTATGTTTTTTACAATGTCTCCCCATTGATCATCCGTCAGATCACCCATTTCTCTTGACCAATGTCTCCTAAATTATAGCTTTATATATTTTCACCCTATATTTCTTATCCAACGTAATTCTTAAAATATATTCCAATAAGTGATTACTTTGTAGATTAAGTGATATCCTATTCTGAGTGCTGTCAAAAGAATGTTTAAAGGGGTTATCCAGGAAAAAACTTTTTTTTTATTTTAATTTTTTTTTTACATATCAACTGGCTCCAGAAAGTTAAACAGATTTGTTAATTTATTCTATTATTTTTTTTTAATCCTTTCAGTACTTATGAGCTGCTGAAGTTAAGTTGTACTTTTCGGTCTAAATTCTCTACTCGGGAACTGCACAGAGTAGAAGCAAACCTCCCCATAGCAAACCTCTCCTACTCTCTGCAGTTCCCGAGACAGACAGAGGTGTCAGCAGAGAGCACTGTTGTCAGACAGAAAAGAACAACTCAACTTCATCAGCTGATAATTATTGGAAGGATTAGGATTTTTTTTTAATAGAAGTAATTTACAAATCTGTTTAACTTTCTGGAGCCAGTTGATTGAGATATATATATATAAATTATTTTCCTGGAATACCCCTTTAATTTTTTTTTTATATCTAAAGAAGTGTACCTGTTTAACCCCATACAGATTTTGTAACTTCTCAAAATCCAGAAAATTATATCCTTCAACCAATTTTGCGATATATTTAACCCCTTAAGGACCAAGGACGTACCGGTACGTCCTTGGTCCTGCTCTTCTGATATAACGCGGGGTTACACAGTAACCCCGCGTCATATCACGGCGGGCCCGGCGTCATAGTGAAGCCGGGACCCGCCTCTAATAGTGTGCAGCGCCGATCGCGGCGCCGCACTATTAACCCTTTAGCCGCGCGCTCAGAGCTGAGCCGCGCGGCTAAAAGTGAAAGTGAAAGTTCCCGGCTAGCTCAGTCGGGCTGTTCGGGATAGCCGCGGCTAATCGCGGCATCCCGAACAGCTGACAGGACAGCGGGAGGGCCCCTTCCTGCCTCCTCGCTGTCCGATCGCCGAATGACTGCTCAGTGCCTGAGATCCAGACATGAGCAGTCATGCGGCAGAATCATCAATCACTGGTTTCTTATGAGAAACCAGTGATCAACATAGAAGATCAGTGTGTGCAGTGTTATAGGTCCCTATGGGATAACAATGATCAGTGTGTGCAGTGTTATAGGTCCCTATGGGATAACAATGATCAGTGTGTGCAGTGTTATAGGTCCCTATGGGATAACAATGATCAATGAGGAAGATCAGTGTAGGCAGTGTTATAGGTCCCTATGGGATAACAATGATCAGTGTGTGCAGTGTTATAGGTCCCTATGGGAGCTATAACACTGCAAAAAAAAAAGTGAAAAAAAAAGTGAATAAAGATCATTTAACTCCTCCCCTATTAAAAGTTTGAATCACCCCCCTTTTCCAATAAAAAAAAACAGTGTAAATAAACATATATGGTATCACCGCGTGCGGAAATGTCCGAATTATAAAAATATATCATTAATTAAACCGCTCGGTCAATGGCGTGCGCGCAAAAAAATTCCAAAGTCCAAAATAGTGCATTTTTGGTCACTTTTTATATCATTTAAAAATGAATAAAAAGCGATTAATAAGTCATATCAATGCAAAAATGGTACCGTTAAAAACTTCAGATCATGGCGCAAAAAATGAGCGCTCATACCGCCCCATACACGGAAAAATAAAAAAGTTATAGGGGTCAGAAGATGACAATTTTAAACGTATAAATTTTCCTGCATGTAGTTATGATTTTTTCCAGAAGTGCGACAAAATCAAACCTATATAAGTAGGGGATCATTTTAATCGTATGGACCTACAGAATAAATATCAGGTGTCGTTTTTACCGAAAAATGTACTACGTAGAAACGGAAGCCCCCAAAAGTTACAAAACAGCGTTTTTTTTTTTCAATTTTGTCGCACAATGGTTTTTTTTCCCACTTCACCGTAGATTTTTGGGCAAAATGACTGATGTCATTACAAAGTAGAATTGGTGGCGCAAAAAATAAGCCATCATATGGATTTTTAGGTGCAAATTTGAAAGAGTTATGATTTTTTAAAGGCAAGGAGCAAAAAACGAAAATGCAAAAACGGAAAAAACCCCGGTCCTTAAGGGGTTAAAGGGGTACTCCGGTAAAAAACTTTTTTTTTCTTTTTTTTTTAAATCATCAGGTGCCAGAAAGTTAAACAGATTTGTAAAATGACTTCTATTAAAAAAATCTTAATCATTCCAGTACTTTTTAGCTGCTGAATACTACAGAGGAAATTCTTTTCTTTTTGGAACACAGAGCTCTCTGCTGACATCACAAGCACAGTGCTCTCTGCTGACATCTCTGTCCATTTTAGGAACTGTCCAGAGCAGCATATGTTTTCTATGGGGATTTTCTCCTACTCTGGACAGTTCTTAAAATGGACAGAGATGTCAGCAGAGAGCACTGTGCTCGTGATGTCAGCAGAGAGCTCTGTGTTCCAAAAAAAAAGAAAAGAATTTCCTCTGTAGTATTCAGCAGCTAATAAGTACTGGAAGGATTAAGATTTTTTTAATAGAAGTAATTTACAAATCTGTTTCACTTTCTGGCACCAGTTGATTTAAATAAAAAAAAAAAAAAAGTTTTCCACCGGAGTACCCCTTTAATCCCATACCTAATCCATACAACCGGATCCGGCACTGTAAAAAATTCAGTGAGTCTTTTATTAACCCATAAGGGGGTGAAAACTGTGCTCCCCCGAATATTTACTAATTTGTGTGGTTGGTATACACGGGCCCTGGTAGTCTGGAGGGCGTGCGGGTCTAATTGAATTGTCATCCCTCTCGACATAGAACAGTGCTTCCCAACCCTGGTGCCTCCAGCTGTTGCAAAACTACAACTCCCAGCATGCCCGGACAGCCGAAGGCTGTCCGGGCATGCTGGGAGTTGTAGTTTTTGCAACAGCTGAGTGGGAAACTTCTGTCTATGGGTGGCTATAGATTACCAGTAATAGTATCATACAAAAACAACCTGCATAGTCTGTGACACGTGGCGGATGGACGCGCGCCATTTTTCCTTATTTATGACTCTGCTGCATCACAGGCCTGAAAAACAAAAAAACGCTCAGGATGTCGAGAATCTTCCCATAGATCTTGTCGATATTTTTTCATTTCCAGATCACGTCCCCCCTCCCACCCTCCCCGATAATTCGGAGCAGATGCTGCAGTCACTGGCAATGGCCAAATATGTGACAGTGAAGCAGTGGCACAGGACGTGTGTCAGGAGTTCCCCTTGCGCAAAAGCTGCTGGAGGACGGACCCAACCCCCGTATGGCTACTGTATATATAGAAGTACATGGGACCGAAATATTGGACCTTGGGGGAGATGTACCAATCTGTATGAGGACAACAATTTTCTGATTTCTCCATAGCAACGAATTACAATTGCTCTTTGATTGGTTGCTATGGGCAAATGGGGCGATTTTTGTTCCAGTCAAATTGCTAAATTTGGGCCAATGGGTGAGATTTATCACAACCGGTGTAGAGGGAGAGTGGTGCAGTTGCCCATAGCAACCAATCAGATTCTATCTTTCATTTTTCAGAGGCCTTTTTAAAACTGAAAGTAGCCATCTGATTGGTTGCTATGGGCACCAGCACCTCTCTTCCTCTATATCGGTTTTGATAAATCTTCCCCTCAATGGGAGATTTAGCAATTTGACTGAGACAGCCCAGCCCAGGATCCAGCGGTATACCTTGGGGTGGTTTTAGGCTAAAGCACGCCCTGGCGTCATGAATACAAGGGGTTAATGCCATCTGCCCCTTGGGTAACAACATCTGCCCCGCACCAAACACCCCGCCACCACACTATATTTGGTCCATTAAACTCTATGGGCCTGTCGAGAACACGCTGTGGTATACGTGGGTATAACTTTTTGACAGGGGCCTAACACCCACACAGCACACAGAGCGCTCACACAGGACACAGAGCGCTCACACAGTACACAGAGCGCTCACACAGCACACAGAGCGCTCACACAGGACACAGAGCGCTCACACAGCACACAGAGCGCTCACACAGCACACAGAGCGCTCACACAGCACACAGAGCGCTCACACAGCACACAGAGCGCTCACACAGGACACAGAGCGCTCACACAGGACACAGAGCGCTCACACAGAGCGCTCACACAGCACACAGAGCGCTCACACAGCACACAGAGCGTTCACACAGAGTGCTCACACAGAGCGCTCACACAGAGCGCTCACACAGCACACAGAGCGCTCACACAGTACACAGAGCGCTCACACAGGACACGGAGCGCTCACACAGCACACAGAGCGCTCACACAGTACACAGAGCGCTCACACAGCACACAGAGCGTTCACACAGAGCGCTCACACAGCACACAGAGTGCTCACACAGTACACAGAGCGCTCACACAGCACACAGAGCGCTCACACAGCACACAGAGCGTTCACACAGAGCGCTCACACAGCACACAGAGCGCTCACACAGCACACAGAGCGTTCACACAGAGTGCTCACACAGCACACAGAGCGCTCACACAGAGCGCTCACACAGCACACAGAGCGCTCACATAGTACACAGAGCGCTCACACAGGACACGGAGCGCTCACACAGCACACAGAGCGCTCACACAGTACACAGAGCGTTCACACAGGACACAGAGCGCTCACACAGCACACAGAGCGCTCACACAGGACACAGAGCGCTCACACAGTACACAGAGCGCTCACACAGGACACAGATCGCTCACACAGCACACAGAGCGCTCACACAGGACACGGAGCGCTCACACAGGACACGGAGCGCTCACACAGCACACAGAGCGCTCACACAATACACAGAGCGTTCACACAGGACACAGAGCGCTCACACAGCACACAGAGCGCTCACACAGGACACAGAGCGCTCACACAGTACACAGAGTGCTCACACAGGACACAGATCGCTCACACAGTACACAGAGCGCTCACACAGGACACAGAGCGCTCACACAGGACACGGAGCGCTCACACAGCACACAGAGCGCTCACACAGTACACAGAGCGTTCACACAGTACACAGAGCGCTCACACAGGACACAGAGCGCTCACACAGCACACAGAGCGCTCACACAGGACACAGAGTGCTCACACAGGACACAGAGCGCTCACACAGTACACAGAGCGCTCACACAGTACACAGAGCGCTCACACAGCACACAGAGCGCTCACACAGCACACTGAGCGCTCACACAGCACACAGAGCGCTCACACAGTACACAGAGCGCTCACACAGGACACAGAGCGCTCACACAGCACACAGAGCGCTCACACAGGACACAGAGCGCTCACACAGTACACAGAGCGCTCACACAGTACACAGAGCGCTCACACAGCACACAGAGCGCTCACACAGCACACAGAGCACTCACACAGCACACAGAGTGCTCACACAGGACACAGAGCGCTCACACAGCACACAGAGCGCTCACACAGCACACAGAGTGCTCACACAGGACACAGAGCGCTCACACAGTATACAGAGCGCTCACACAGTACACAGAGCGCTCACACAGTACACAGAGCGCTCACACAGCACACAGAGCGCTCACACAGCACACAGAGCGCTCACACAGCACACAGAGCGCTCACACAGCACACAGCACGCTCACACAGGACACAGAGCGCTCACACAGCACACAGAGCGCTCACACAGCACACAGAGCGCTCACACAGCACACAGAGCGCTCACACAGCACACAGAGCGCTCACACAGTACACAGAGCGCTCACACAGCACACAAAGCGCTCACACAGGACACAGAGCGCTCACACAGTACACAGAGCGCTCACACAGGACACAGAGCGCTCACACAGGACACAGAGCGCTCACACAGTACACAGAGCGCTCACACAGGACACAGAGCGCTCACACAGGACACAGAGCGCTCACACAGGACACAGAGCACTCACAGAGTACACAGAGCGCTCACACAGTACACAGAGCGCTCACACAGTACACAGAGCGCTCACACAGCACACAGAGCGCTCACACAGCACACAGAGCGCTCACACAGCACACAGAGCGCTCACACAGGACACAGAGCGCTCACACAGGACACAGAACGCTCACACAGGACACAGAGCGCTCACACAGCACACAGAGCGCTCACACAGGACCCAGAGCGCTCACACAGTACACAGAGCGCTCACACAGTACACAGAGCGCTCACACAGCACACAGAGCGCTCACACTGGACACAGAGTGCTCACACAGGACACAGAGCGCTCACACAGTACACAGAGCACTCACACAGTACACAGAGCGCTCACACAGCACACAGAGCGCTCACACAGCACACAGAGCGCTCACACAGCACACAGAGCGCTCACACAGGACACAGAGCACTCACACAGCACACAGAGCGCTCACACAGCACACAGAGCGCTCACACAGCACACAGCACGCTCACACAGCACACAGCACGCTCACACAGGACACAGAGCGCTCACACAGCACACAGAGCGCTCACACAGCACACAGAGCGCTCACACAGCACACAGAGCGCTCACACAGTACACAGAGCGCTCACACAGCACACAGAGCACTCACACAGGACACAGAGCGCTCACACAGTACACAGAGCGCTCACACAGGACACAGAGCGCTCACACAGGACACAGAGCGCTCACACAGGACACAGAGCGCTCACAGAGTACACAGAGCGCTCACACAGTACACAGAGCGCTCACACAGCACACAGAGCACTCACACAGGACACAGAGCGCTCACACAGTACACAGAGCGCTCACACAGGACACAGAGCGCTCACACAGGACACAGAGCGCTCACACAGGACACAGAGCGCTCACAGAGTACACAGAGCGCTCACACAGCACACAGAGCGCTCACACAGCACACAGAGCGCTCACACAGCACACAGAGCGCTCACACAGCACACAGAGCGCTCACACAGGACACAGAGCGCTCACACAGGACACAGAACGCTCACACAGGACACAGAGCGCTCACACAGCACACAGAGCGCTCACACAGGACACAGAGCGCTCACACAGTACACAGAGCGCTCACACAGGACACACTGTAGAATTAGATCATTCCGAACCATTCTGTTTTCACTTCAGACATGAGTAGCCCCCCCCCCCCCCCATTCCCCGGAGAGAGGTAAAAAATCTGTCTATTTGGTGGCATATGTCAGGGTTGCCTCATATTCCGAGCCTCATATCCTGTCCTGATATCCTGTCCCTTATATCCAGTTCTCATATCCTGACCACATATCCTGTCCTTATATCCTGTCCTCATATCCCAACCTCATATCTCGTCCTCCTTTACCCATCCTCATATTCTGACCTCATATCCCGACCTCATTTCCAGTCCTCAATTCCCGTATGGCATATGGCTGGGTATCCATTGGACGAATATGTCGGAGAATCCCCCCTGACGCATTTTATCGGACGGTCACTATAAGAACCAGGGGCCACGTACAGGACAATGGCGCATGTGTGGACCCTGTATGTTGCCACACAGAGTACCTGTTGTACCACCTCCATGGGGCGCAGTATTCCCTTTTGGTAGCAGTGTTACTAGTGGATACGACCTCTGTTCTATGGCGGCCATGTTGTCCTGTATATAATCGTGTGTACAGTTGGGACTATTTTATTTGGAATCTCCACATTCATATTACGTTTTTTACATCCATCTAGTTAATACCATCATATAGGTAAAAATCGTATTCATTCGCATATATCTAGACCAGTGTTTTTTCCAACCAAAGTGCCTCCACCTGTTTCAAAACTACAACTCCCAGCATGCCCGGACAGCCTTTGGCTGTCCGGGCATGCTGGGAGTTGTAGTTTTGCAACAGCTGGAGGCACCCTTGTTGGGAAACACTGATCCAGATGTATCCATTGGCTTTTATTGACATAACATATCCAACAAATGCGCTCGGTTGAGTCAGTTTAAGTTTTTGTCAGATTTTTTTTCTTTCACCAATTTAAATTGTATCAGTTTTTAGTTTTTTTGTTTTTTTTAATCACTGTATATGTAAATCGTATTGATCCGTTTCATCGTACACTTTTTATTTTTTATTTTTTTAGTAGCTTCAAAATAGTCTAGGAGGATCGAGAAACATAAAAATGGATACAATTTTAAAAATTTTAAATAAAACGCACAAAAATTTGCAAAAACTTACTACCCTACGTGATACGTTCTTTTAGACACATCCGATTTGATTTTTTTTGCCATACGATTTAATACGGTTTTTACCGTCATCCGTTTTAACAATACATTCGACAGATGCAGACATTTTTGACTTTTAACGAGGGGTACATTTTTTTTTAAATCAACTGGTGCCGGAAAATGAAACAGATTTGTAAATGACTTCTATTTAAACATCTTAATCCTTCCAGTACTTATCAGCTGCTGTATGCTCCACAGGAATTTCTTTTCTTTTTGAATTTTTTTTCCAGTGCTCTCTGCTGACACCTCTGTCCATGTCAGGAACTGTCCAGAGCAGGAGAGGTTTGCTGTGGGGATTTGCTTGTACTCTGGACAGTTCCTAAAATGAGCAGAGAGCACTGTGGTCAGACAGAAAGGAAATTCAAAAAGAAAAGAACTTCCTGTGGAGCATACAGCAGCACATAAGTACTGGAAGGATTAAGATTTTTTTATAGAAGTAATTTACAAATCTGTTTAACTTTCTAGCACCACCGGTGGAAAACTTTTTTTTTTTTTTTAATCAACTGGTGCCAGAAAGTTAAACAGATTTTTAAATTACTTCTATTAAAAAATCTTAATCCTTCCAGTACTTATTAGCTGCTGAATACTTCAGAGGAAATTCTTCTCTTTTTGGAACACAGAGCTCTCTGCTGACATCTCTGTCCATTTTAGGAACTGTCCAGAGTAGGAGAAAATCCCCATAGCAAACATATGCTGCTCTGGACAGTTCCTAAAATGGACAGAGGTGTCAGCAGAGAGCACTGTGCTCTTGATGTCAGCAGAGAGCACTGTGTTCCAAAAAGAAAATAATTTCCTCTGTAGTATTGAGCAGCTAATAAGTACTGGAAGGATTAAGATTCTTTAATAGAAGTAATTTACAAATCTGTTTAACTTTCTGGCACCAGTTGATAAAAAAAAACAAAAAAACAAAAACGTTTTCCACCGGAGTACCCCTTTAAGGTTGCGTTTTAATTTGGTGTCGTTCTTGCCCTATCGGTTGGGGTCTATACAGTTTTGCGGGCGCCTTATTACAGGTGTGAACAGGAGCCAAAAGACCTTGACCTTGTTACGATTTGGCAGGCTGGATGTGGATCCACTGTGTCAGCGAGGGATTGGCGTGGACCGTACTGGTGGACCGGTTCTAGGTTGCTACTGGTATTCACCAGAGCTCGCCGCAAAGCGGGATGGTCTTGCTGCGGCGGTAGCAACCAGGTCGTATCCACCGGCAACGGCTCAACCTCTCTGACTGCTGAGAAAGCGTGGGACAGAAGGACTAGACAGAGGCAAGGTCAGACGTAGCAGAAGGTCGGGGCAGGCGGCAAGGTTCGTAGTCAATGTGGATAGCAGAAGATCTGGAACACAGGCTTTGGACAACACTAAACGCTTTCACTGGCACAAGGCAACAAGATCCAACAAGGAAGTGCAGGGGAAGTGAGGTAATATGGACAGGGAGCAGGTGGAAGCTAATTAGGCTGATTGGGCCAGGCACCAATCATTGGTGCACTGGCCCTTTAAATCTCAGAGAGCTGGCGCGCGCGCGCCCTAAGGAGCGGAGCCGCACGCGCCAGGACGTGACACCCGGGGACCGGGACAGGTGAGTGACTTGGAATGAGATTCGCGAGCGGGCGCGTCCCGCTATGCGAATCGCATCCCCGCCGGCAGTGTCAGTGCAGCGCTCCCGGTCAGCGGGTCTGACCGGGGCACTGCAGAGAGAGGAACGCCGCGAGCGCTCCGGGGAGGAGCAGGGACCCGGAGCGCTCGGCGTAACAGACCTCTTCTGTCAAGTTCGGGATGTTCCGATCTATGTCACATGATGGCGGAGACACCCCCCCCTCCTCCCCCTCCCCCCCCCCCCCCCGGCAGGATCAGCCATATTGGATGTACCCCAGCTTTTCTGGCTGGATAGCCCCTAGACATGTATAGAGCAGAGGACTCTTGGTCATGTGACTCCATCCACCGCACGCGACATTCCATAGAAAGTGGAAGATATTCCAGGCATGGGGCTGGCGGCCGCGCTCTCCACTTCACGTCCATTGCTTACTGATAACGTTTCGATAGTCGGGGGCCCCCGTCGCCAGACCCATCACACAGCCACACGGATATATGTGACATCCCCCAACATCTCCGGGAATCTCTCACATTCCGCAGCGCAACCCTCAGATACCGCGGTTATTTCTGTCGTATCCACTGATAACGCCATCCTACACCATAGAACAGTGCTTTTGAACCTGCGGACCTCCAGATGTTGCAAAACTACAACTCCCAGCATGCCCGGACAGCCAACGGCTGTCCGGGCATGCTGGGAGTTGTAGTTTTGCAACATCTGGAGGTCCGCAGGTTGGAGACCACTGCCATAGAAGATGATTCGCCAACCAGGGAACCTGGAAGGGTGGAGGTGGGGCCCCTAAAGTCAGCAAATTCCCAATAAAAAATCAGTCTTGGAAAGCTGGGTGACAACCCCACCTTAATTGTCACTCAGCTTTCCTAGGCTCGCTAATAGCAAATCTGACTAGTTATTTATCTGTGCTACCTTATTGAGTATCTAGTTAGACTTACTATTCTAGGAAAGCTGGGTGAGCGTTACCCAGTGTTACCGAGTCACCATCAGGTCTCTAGGAAAGCTGGGTGGCAATCCCCGCAAGAGCTGTAATGTTGGCCAGGCCGATCCAGCAAGATCTAAGCAGATTTATTGATCAGGACCGTATAACTAGATACATATTGACCATCAGGTGTCTAGGAAAGCTGGAATAACCAGTGTTCACTCAACTTTTCCAAAAACAGATAAAAAAACAGTGTTGCATCAGGCCTAAAGCATTGTTACATCCCACATCTGCCATTCAAGTCACGGAAAGTTGGGTGGGTGCTGTGATGTTGCCTCGCTTGTCACACAGCTTTCTTATGGCAAATTTTCCTAGTTCTCTATCCCAGCTTCTTTACTGCTGCATAACTAGGCCTATTTGCTTATCAGGACTCTAGGAAAGCTGATTTGGTGATTAGGTAGGCAGATTTACTGATCAGAAGAAGAAGGAAGCTGGGTGAATGTTACTATTAAGTAGGCAGATTTACTGATCAGGTCTCTAGGAAAGCTGGGTGCATGCCACTATTAAGTAGGTAGATTTACTGATCAGGACACTAGGGAAGCTGGATGCATGTCAATGTGAAGGAGGCAGATTTACTGTTCACAACACTAAGAAAGCTGGTTGCATGTCACTATGAAGTAGGCAGATTTACTGGTAAGGACACTAGAAAAGTTGGGTGCACATCACTATTATGCAGGTAGATTTACTGATTAGGACACTAGAAAAGTTGGGTGCACATCACTATTATGCAAGTAGATTTACTGATTAGGACACTAGAAAAGTTGGGTGCACATCACTATTATGCAGGTAGATTTACTGATTAGGACACTAGAAAAGTTGGGTGCACCTCACTATTATGCAGGTAGATTTACTGATTAGGACACTAGAAAAGTTGGGTGCACATCACTATTATGCAAGTAGATTTACTGATTAGGACACTAGAAAAGTTGGGTGCACATCACTATTATGCAAGTAGATTTTCTGATTAGGACACTAGAAAAGTTGGGTGCACATCACTATTATGCAGGTAGATTTACTGATTAGGACACTAGAAAAGTTGGGTGCACATCACTATTATGCAGGTAGATTTACTGATTAGGACACTAGAAAAGTTGGGTGCACATCACTATTATGCAGGTAGATTTATTGATTAGGACACCAGAAATGCTGGTTACGTGCCACCAGATAACTAATCAGATTTACCGATCAGCAATTTAGGAAAGATGGGTAGATGTTACCTTATTATTAGGCTAATTTATTTTTCAGGACTTCAGAAAAGTAAGGTGCACGTTGCTGCATAACACGATAGATTACCTGATCAGGACTTTAGGAAAGCTGAGTGCATTTTGCTATGTAACTAGACATATTTGCCATTCGGGTGTCTAGGAAAGCTGGGTAGCTAGCAGAAATAACAACCACACTAGTTCTCACCCAGCTTTCCCAAGTATAGACATAAGTATAAACATACCTGGATACGATAGATTTGTTAACTCTCCATTTCCGGGACGTTTAGCGACATTTCGTGTGACGTGCAGAAACTAAACGCGTCTTCAGTCTCCGAGCAGCGTTCGTTTCATAGTCTCCAGATCTCATCTACATTTTCATTGCATCTTCATCTGCACCAGGAAAAGTTGTGTGACAACCAAAACATCTTCTATGGGGATTTTTCCCCTGCTTTCCCATACCCCGAATGGCAACTGTCCCAAATTTTGTAGTGAAAACATCCAAGATCTCCATATGATGCCAGGGATACATTGTGTGGGGTTAGGCCAGTGTTTTGCAAACAGTGTGTCTCCAGCTGTTGCAAAACTACAACTCCCAAAGGCTGTCCGGGCTTGCTGGGAGTTGTAGTTTTGCAACAGCTGGAGGCACCCTGGTTGGGAAACACTGCATTCGGGCTGTCAGCTCCTGGGGTCAGTGATGGGGGGTATATACTATGTATTTGGAGATTAGATTGTGAGCTCCTGGGGTCAGGGATGATGGGAGTGATACATTGTATGATAAGAGATTAGAGTGTGAGCTCCTGAGGTCAGGGATGATGGGAGTGATACATTGTATGATAGGAGATTAGATTGTGAGCTCCTGGGGTCAGGGATGATGGGAGTGATACATTGTGTGATAGGAGATTAGAGTGTGAGCTCCTGGGATCAGGGATGATGGGAGTGATACATTGTATGATAGGAGATTAGATTGTGAGCTCCTGGGGTCAGGGATGATGGGAGTGATACATTGTGTGATAGGAGATTAGATTGTGAGCTCCTGGGGTCAGGGATGATGGGAGTGATACATTGTATGAGAGGAGATTAGATTGTGAGCTCCTGGGGTCAGGGATGATGGGAGTGATACATTGTATGTTAGGAGATTAGATTGTGAGCTCCTGAGGTCAGGGATGATGGGAGTGATACATTGTATGTGATAGGAGATTAGATTGTGATCTCCTGGGGTCAGGGATGATGGGAGTGATACATTGTATGATAGGAGATTAGATTGTGATCTCCTGGGGTCAGGGATGATGGGAGTGATACATTGTATGATAGGAGATTAGATTGTGAGCTCCTGGGGTCAGGGATGATGGGAGTGATACATTGTATGATAGGAGATTAGATTGTGAGCTCCTGGGGTCAGGGATGATGGGAGTGATACATTGTATGATAGGTGATTAGATTGTGAGCTCCTGGGGTCAGGGATGATGGGAGTGATACATTGTATGATAGGAGATTAGATTGTGAGCTCCTGGGGTCAGGGATGATGGGAGTGATCCATTGTATGATAAGAGATTAGAGTGTGAGCTCCTGGGGTCAGGGATGATGGGAGTGATACATTGTATGTGATAGGAGATTAGATTGTGAGCTCCTGGGGTCAGGGATGATGGGGGTGATACATTGTATGATAGGAGATTAGATTGTGAGCTCCTGGGGTCAGGGATGATGGGAGTGATACATTGTATGATAGGAGATTAGATTGTGAGCTCCTGGGGTCAGGGATGATGGGAGTGATACATTGTATGATAGGAGATTAGATTGTGAGCTCCTGTGGTCAGGGATGATGGGAGTGATACATTGTATGATAGGAGATTAGATTGTGAGCTCCTGGGGTCAGGGATGATGGGAGTGATACATTGTATGTGATAGGAGATTAGATTGTGATCTCCTGGGGTCAGGGATGATGGGAGTGATACATTGTATGATAGGAGATTAGATTGTGAGCTCCTGGGGTCAGGGATGATGGGAGTGATACATTGTATGATAGGAGATTAGATTGTGAGCTCCTGGGGTCAAGGATGATGGGAGTGATACATTGTATGATAGGAGATTAGATTGTGAGCTCCTGGGGTCGGGGATGATGGGAGTGATACATTGTATGATAGGAGATTAGATTGTGAGCTCCTGGGGTCAGGGATGATGGGAGTGATACATTGTATGATAGGAGATTAGATTGTGAGCTCCTGGGGTCAGGGATGATGGGAGTGATACATTATATGTGATAGGAGATTAGATTGTGATCTCCTGGGGTCAGGGATGATGGGAGTGATACATTGTATGATAGGAGATTAGATTGTGAGCTCCTGGGGTCAGGGATGATGGGAGTGATACATTGTATGTGAAAGGAGATTAGATTGTGAGCTCCTGGGGTCAAGGATGATGGGAGTGATACATTGTATGATAGGAGATTAGATTGTGAGCTCCTGGGGTCAGGGATGATGGGAGTGATACATTGTATGATAGGAGATTAGATTGTGAGCTCCTGGGGTCGGGGATGATGGGAGTGATACATTGTATGATAGGAGATTAGATTGTGAGCTCCTGGGGTCAGGGATGATGGGAGTGATACATTGTATGATAGGAGATTAGATTGTGAGCTCCTGGGGTCAGGGATGATGGGAGTGATACATTATATGTGATAGGAGATTAGATTGTGATCTCCTGGGGTCAGGGATGATGGGAGTGATACATTGTATGTGATAGGAGATTAGATTGTGAGCTCCTGGGGTCAGGGATGATGGGAGTGATACATTGTATGATAGGAGATTAGATTGTGAGCTCCTGGGGTCAGGGATGATGGGAGTGATACATTGTATGTGATAGGAGATTAGATTGTGAGCTCCTGGGGTCAGGGATGATGGGAGTGATACATTGTATGTGATAGGAGATTAGATTGTGATCTCCTGGGGTCAGGGATGATGGGAGTGATACATTGTATGATAGGAGATTAGATTGTGAGCTCCTGGGGTCAGGGATGATGGGAGTGATACATTGTATGATAGGAGATTAGATTGTGAGCTCCTGGGGTCAGGGATGATGGGAGTGATACATTGTATGATAAGAGATTAGAGTGTGAGCTCCTGGGGTCAGGGATGATGGGAGTGATACATTGTATGATAGGAGATTAGATTGTGAGCTCCTGGGGTCAGGGATGATGGGAGTGATACATTGTATGATAGGAGATTAGATTGTGATCTCCTGGGGTCAGGGATGATGGGAGTGATACATTGTATGATAGGAGATTAGATTGTGAGCTCCTGGGGTCAGGGATGATGGGAGTGATACATTGTATGATAGGAGATTATATTGTGAGCTCCTGGGGTCAGGGATGATGGGAGTGATACATTGTATGATAAGAGATTAGAGTGTGAGCTCCTGGGGTCAGGGATGATGGGAGTGATACATTGTATGATAGGAGATTAGATTGTGAGCTCCTGGGGTCAGGGATGATGGGAGTGATACATTGTATGATAAGAGATTAGAGTGTGAGCTCCTGGGGTCAGGGATGATGGGAGTGATACATTGTATGATAGGAGATTAGATTGTGAGCTCCTGGGGTCAGGGATGATGGGAGTGATACATTGTATGTGATAGGAGATTAGATTGTGAGCTCCTGGGGTCAGGGATGATGGGAGTGATACATTGTATGATAAGAGATTAGAGTGTGAGCTCCTGGGGTCAGGGATGATGGGAGTGATACATTGTATGTGATAGGAGATTAGATTGTGAGCTCCTGGGGTCAGGGATGATGGGGGTGATACATTGTATGATAGGAGATTAGATTGTGAGCTCCTGTGGTCAGGGATGATGGGAGTGATACATTGTATGATAGGAGATTAGATTGTGAGCTCCTGGGGTCAGGGATGATGGGAGTGATACATTGTATGTGATAGGAGATTAGATTGTGATCTCCTGGGGTCAGGGATGATGGGAGTGATACATTGTATGATAGGAGATTAGATTGTGAGCTCCTGGGGTCAGGGATGATGGGAGTGATACATTGTATGATAGGAGATTAGATTGTGAGCTCCTGGGGTCAAGGATGATGGGAGTGATACATTGTATGATAGGAGATTAGATTGTGAGCTCCTGGGGTCGGGGATGATGGGAGTGATACATTGTATGATAGGAGATTAGATTGTGAGCTCCTGGGGTCAGGGATGATGGGAGTGATACATTGTATGATAGGAGATTAGATTGTGAGCTCCTGGGGTCAGGGATGATGGGAGTCATACATTGTATGTGATAGGAGATTAGATTGTGAGCTCCTGGGGTCAGGGATGATGGGAGTGATACATTATATGTGATAGGAGATTAGATTGTGATCTCCTGGGGTCAGGGATGATGGGAGTGATACATTGTATGTGATAGATTAGATTGTGAGCTCCTGGGGTCAGGGATGATGGGAGTGATACATTGTATGATAGGGGATTAGATTGTGAGCTCCTGGGGTCAGGGATGATGGGAGTGATACATTGTATGATAGGAGATTAGATTGTGAGCTCCTGGGGTCAGGGATGATGGGAGTGATACATTGTATGTGATAGGAGATTAGATTGTGAGCTCCTGGGGTCAGGGATGATGGGAGTGATACATTGTATGATAGGAGATTAGATTGTGAGCTCCTGGGGTCAGGGATGATGGGAGTGATACATTGTATGTGATAGGAGATTAGATTGTGAGCTCCTGGGGTCAGGGATGATGGGAGTGATACATTGTATGTGATAGGAGATTAGATTGTGATCTCCTGGGGTCAGGGATGATGGGAGTGATACATTGTATGATAGGAGATTAGATTGTGAGCTCCTGGGGTCAGGGATGATGGGAGTGATACATTGTATGATAAGAGATTAGAGTGTGAGCTCCTGGGGTCAGGGATGATGGGAGTGATACATTGTGTGATAGGAGATTAGAGTGTGAGCTCCTGGGATCAGGGATGATGGGAGTGATACATTGTATGATAGGAGATTAGATTGTGAGCTCCTGGGGTCAGGGATGATGGGAGTGATACATTGTATGATAGGAGATTAGATTGTGAGCTCCTGGGGTCAGGGATGATGGGAGTGATACATTGTATGATAGGAGATTAGATTGTGAGCTCCTGGGGTCAGGGATGATGGGAGTGATACATTGTATGATAGGAGATTAGATTGTGATCTCCTGGGGTCAGGGATGATGGGAGTGATACATTGTATGATAGGAGATTAGATTGTGAGCTCCTGGGGTCAGGGATGATGGGAGTGATACATTGTATGATAAGAGATTAGAGTGTGAGCTCCTGGGGTCAGGGATGATGGGAGTGATACATTGTATGTGATAGGAGATTAGATTGTGAGCTCCTGGGGTCAGGGATGATGGGAGTGATACATTGTATGATAGGAGATTAGATTGTGAGCTCCTGGGGTCAGGGATGATGGGAGTGATACATTGTATGATAGGAGATTAGATTGTGAGCTCCTGGGGTCAGGGATGATGGGAGTGATACATTGTATGATAGGAGATTAGATTGTGAGCTCCTGGGGTCAGGGATGATGGGAGTGATACATTGTATAATAGGAGATTAGATTGTGAGCTCCTGGGGTCAGGGATGATGGGAGTGATACATTGTATAATAGGAGATTAGATTGTGAGCTCCTGGGGTTAGGGATAATGGGAGTGATACATTGTATGATAGGAGATTAGATTGTGAGCTCCTGGGGTCAGGGATGATGGGAGTGATACATTGTATGTGATAGGAGATTAGATTGTGATCTCCTGGGGTCAGGGATGATGGGAGTGATACATTGTATAATAGGAGATTAGATTGTGAGCTCCTGGGGTCAGGGATGATGGGAGAGATACATTGTATGATAGGAGATTAGATTGTGAGCTCCGGGGTCAGGGATGATGGGAGAGATACATTGTATGATAGGAGATTAGATTGTGAGCTCCTGGGGTCAGGGATGATGGGAGTGATACATTGTATGATAGGAGATTAGATTGTGATCTCCTGGGGTCAGGGATGATGGGAGTGATACATTGTATGATAGGAGATTAGATTGTGAGCTCCTGGGGTCAGGGATGATGGGAGTGATACATTGTATGTGATAGGAGATTAGATTGTGAGCTCCTGGGGTCAGGGATGATGGGAGTGATACATTGTATGATAGGAGATTAGATTGTGAGCTCCGGGGTCAGGGATGATGGGAGTGATACATTGTATGTGATAGGAGATTAGATTGTGAGCTCCTGGGGTTAGGGATAATGGGAGTGATACATTGTATGATAGATTAGATTGTGAGCTCCTGGGGTCAGGGATGATGGGAGTGATACAGTGTGTACATGTGGACACCAGGATTGTTTGCTCTGGTGCCGGCTTGTGAGGGGTTAATGCGGTGGGACCACCTGGTAATGTAATTGTCCATAAGGGCTTCATGGATCCGAGCAGCCGTATGAGATACAAGATAATAACACTGATATCTGTCACGTACGGATTCATCATCATTTACAGTGAAATAACAGACCGCACCAGGATTCGTGTCCAAACTGGTTTATTGTATTCACAATGTCCCTGCCACTGGGGGGCGCCATAAAGTGTCACTCCTAGGAAATGTCGCCAATCGCTCCGTACAAATGACGCAACTCCTCACACTAAGACTTCAGGGGAAATGGATAAATACTGAGGCAGGTGCCAGAGAATAAAGACAAATATTGGCGCAGATGGCACCTGACTTACCTTGGCACAACATCTATAACCACCCTGAGCGCCACCTACAGGCGACATTTACCAGGAGACATTTATATGGGTGACTCCCGGCAAGCGCTCAATACTAGGAGTAATACCGCCACCCTCCGCTCCAGTCACCAAGTTACATTAATGCTGTAGCTGGTATTCTTGAGCTCCAGTAGAACTACAAAGCTCAGCAAGCCTCAAGGATCTTTAGCTAAACTGGATCTAGTATACTCATCCTGATGGGAGTTGTAGTTCCACATTTGCTATTAACAAAGATAACTCCTGACTCTTCCGTTCCCGTGGGACTACAAGACTCAGCATTGCCTACCTGGCTGGGAGTAGTAGTTCTACAGCCACTGTATTTGTGTTTGCAAAAGATTCGGCCATGATTTACTTTACTGATAAGACATGATGGGACTTGTAGTTCTTAACCAACTATCTCAAAGACAACTATGGGCCCCTAAACTATTTAGAAACTAAACAGAGCAGACTGGGACTTGTAGTTCCCCAGTGACAGTTCTGTAGCGAAAATACTCCCAGCCTGAAGAACGAAGTCAGCTGGGAGTTGTAGTTCTACCAGAGCTGACAGTAACTATATAGATTATACTAAAACCTTCCGATTTAAGAACACACCTGGCTGGGAGTTGTAGTTCTACCACAGCTGACAGCCACTATATCTGTAATACTAAAATGTTCTGATGCTGAAGGTTTTAGTATAAAAGATATCGTGGCTGTCAGTTGTGGCAGAACTACAACTCCCAGCCAGGTGTGTTATTAATGCAGAAGGTTTTAGTGTTAAAGATATACACACACACTTGGCTGGGAGTTGTAGTTCTTCCACAGCAGACAGCCACTAATGCTGAAGGTTTTAGTGTAACAGATAAAGTGGCTGTCAGCTGTGGTAGAACTACAACTCCCAGCCAGGTGTGTAAGGCTAAAGGTTTTAGTATAACAGATATACACACCTGGCTGGGAGTTGTAGTTCTACCACAGCTGACAGCCACTAATGCTGCAGGTTTTAGTATAAAAGATATTGTGGCTGTCAGTTGTGGCAGAACTACAACTCCCAGCCAGGTGTGTTATTAATGCAGAAGGTTTTAGTGTTAAAGATATACACACACACTTGGCTGGGAGTTGTAGTTCTACCACAGCTGACAGCCACAGTATCTGTTACACTAAAACCTTCAGCATTAAACACCTGGCTGGGAGTTGTAGTTCTACCACAGCTGACAGCCACTAATGCTAAAGATTTTAGTATTACAGATATAGTAGCTGTCAGCTGTGGTAGAACTACAACTCCCAGCCAGGTGTGTAATGCTGAAGGTTTTAGTATAACAGATATACACACCAGGCTGGGAGTTGTAGTTCTACCACAGCTGACAGCCACAATATCTGTTACAATAAACCTTCAGCATTACACAACTGGCTGGGAGTTGTAGTTCTTCCACAGCTGACAGCTACTATATCTGTTACACTAAAACCTTCAACATTACACACCTGGCTGGGAGTTGTAGTTCTACCACAGCTGACAGTCACTATATTTCCTATAACAAAAGCTTCAGCATTACACACCTGGCTGTGAGTTGTAGTTCTTCCACAGCTTACAGCCAATATATCTGTAATACTAAAACCTTCTGCATCAATAATACACCTGGCTGGGAGTTGTAGTTCTACCAGAGCTTACTGTAACTATATAGATTATGCTAAAACCTTCTGCATTAAAAACACACCTGACTGGGAGTTGTAGTTCTTCCACAGCTGACAGCCTCTAAGACTGAAGGTTTTAGTGTTACAGATATAGTAGCTGTCAGCTGTGGTAGAACTACAACTCCCAGCCAGGTGTGTAATGCTGAAGGTTTTAGTATAACAGATACTGTGGCTGTCAGTTGTGGTAGAACTACAACTCCCAGCCAGGTGTGTTATTAATGCAGAAGGTTTTAGTGTAACAGATATAGTGGCTGTCAGCTGTGGTAGAACTACAACTCCCAGCCAGGTTTGTAATGCAGAAGGTTTTAGTATAACAGATATACACACCTGGCTGGGAGTTGTAGTTCTACCACAGCTGACAGCTACTATATCTGTTACACTAAAACCTTCTGCATTAATAACACACCTGGCTGGGAGTTGTAGTTCTACCACAGCTGACAGCCACTAATGCTGAAGGTTTTAGTGTAACAGATATAGTGGCTGTCAGCTGTGGTAGAACTACAACTCCCAGCCAGGTGTGTAAGGCTAAAGGTTTTAGTATAACAGATATACACACCTGGCTGGGAGTTGTAGTTCTTCCACAGCTGACAGCCACTATATTTGTTACACTAAAACCTTCAACATTACACACCTGGCTGGGAGTTGTAGTTCTTCCACAGCTGACAGCCACAGTATCTGTTATACTAAAACCTTCAGCATTACACACCTGGCTGGGAGTTGTAGTTCTTCCACAGCTGACAGCCACTATATCTGTTACACTAAAACCTTCTGCATTAATAACACACCTGGCTGGGAGTTGTAGTTCTACCACAGCTGACAGCCACTATATCTGTAATACTAAAATGTTCTGCATTAAAAACACACCTGGCTGGGAGTTGTAGTTCTACCAAAGCTGGCGTCAACATAAATAAACACATAGATCAGTGGTCTCCAAACCGTGGACCTCCAGAGGCTGCAAAACTACAACTCCCAGCATGCCCGGACAGCCGTTGGCTGTCCGGGCATGCTGGGAGTTGTAGTTTCGCAACCTCTGGAGGTTGGCAGTTTTGGAGACCACCGCGACAGATAATAATCCCGTCAAATAGTGACCTTTATATGAAAGTAGCATCTGTGCCCTAACACTGTGCGAACCTACAGAGCGCTGTATCTCAGCCGCCCCCGGGGTGTATCCAACCTTATAATAATCTGTTTAATATAAACATAATACATTCCTGTGCAATGTGCACAATCTGAGGTAGAGGTCAGCAAATAATAAATTACAGCAATACAAAATACAATGCGGCAAAACAGCCGGGGCCCCGCCATACACCCGGAGGGCCCCCGCCCCCCCGTTACACAATCTCCTGTCAGGAGTAACTTATTATAGAAAGGGACAAAAAAACAAAACAGCAACAAATCCTCACAAATAAGGAAAATTCCCAGCACACTGTGCCCGCAGCGTAGAAACCGTCCGTGCCAACCCTGGGAGAGGGGAGGGGGCAGTGCCCGCCAGACCCTCCTGACCAACAATGTCCCTGAGTGGACCCAACCCCCTCCCCCAGAGGCACCTGTGGCTATTAAAGTGCTTCCGACACCCCCCCATTATTATGGGCAGTGCACTATAGCATGAAAAACTACAACTCCCATCATGCCGGAAGACTGTCCCCGATGCGAAACTACGACTCCAATCATTCCCAGACACGATGGGAGTTGCAGTTTTTCGACAGCTGGAGAACATGCTGAGAGTTGTAGTTCTGCAACAGTTTTAGAGCCATGGGCTGTCAGGGTACGATGGGAGTTTTGCACAGGCTGGGCAGCCGTCACCTGTTGCAAAAACTACAACTCTCACCATGCCCTGGCACATCACGGGAGATGTTGTTTTGCTGGACAGCCTGCACCGTGGCAATGACTACAATGCCCATCATTCCCTGAAGCTCAATGGGAGTTTTTCAAATGCTAGACAATCTGCACCTGTTGCACAGCTACAACTCCCATCATTCCCTGACGCACAGTAGGAGAACGAGTTTTGCAACTGCTGGACAGCCTGAACCATGGCACGACTACAACTCCCATTATTCCCCGACACACAATGGAAGTTGAAGTTTGGCTAATGCTGGACAGTCCGCACCTGTTGCAAAACTACAACTCCCATCATTCCCTGTTGCACAGTAGGAGATGTAGTTTTGCAAATGCTGGACAGCCTGTACCTGTTGCAAAACTACAACTCCCATCATTCCCTGATGCACAATAGGAGATGTAGTTTTGCAAATGCTGGACAGCCTGTACCTGTTGCAAAACTACAACTCCCATCATTCCCTGATGCACAGTAGGAGATGTAGTTTTGCAAATGCTGGACAGCCTGCACCTGTTGCAAAACTACAACTCCCATCATTCCCTGGCACACAATGAGAGTTGCAGTTTTTGACAGCTGTTGGGACATGCTGAGAGTTGTAGTTTTGCCATAGCTACAGAGCCTTCGGCTGTCAGGGTACGATGGGAGATGTTGTTTTCCTAATGCTGGACAGTCTGCACCTGCTGCAAAACTACAACTCTCAGCATGCCCTGGAGTTTTCAGCAATACTACAGCTACCATTATGCTCCGGCTGCCAAAACTGGGCGTTGTTGTTTTGCAACAGCTATAGCTCAGTGTTTCCCAACCAGGGTGCCTCCAGCTGTTGTCAGACTACAACTCCCAGCATGCCCGGACAGCCGAGTTGTAGTTTGGCAACAGCTGGAGGCACCCTGGTTGGGAAACACTGAGCTATAGAGCCTTCGCCTGTCAGGGGATGATGGGTGATGTAGTTTTGCAAATGCTGGATAAGCCTGCACCTGTTGCACAACTAAAACTCCCATCATTCCCTGATAAACAATAGGATGTGGAGTTTTTTTTTTTTAACAGCTGTCTGGGTATGTTGAGAGTTGTAGTTTTGCAACAGCTATAGCAGTGTTTCCCAACCAGGGTGCCTCCAGCTGTTGCCAGACTATAACTCCCAGCATGCCCGGACAGCCGAGTTGTAGTTTGGCAACAGCTGGAGGCACCCTAGTTGGGAAACACTGAGCTATAGAGCCTTCGGCTGTCAGGGGATGATGGGTGATGTAGTTTTGCAACAGCTATAGCAGTGTTTCCCAACCAGGATGCCTCCAGCTGTTGCCACACTACAACTCCCAGCATGCCCGGACAGTCGAAACACTGAACTATAGAGCCTTTGGCTGTCAGGGGATGATGGGTGATGTAGTTTTGCAAATGCTGGATAAAACTCCCATCATTCTCTGACAGTAGCAGTGTTTCCCAACCAGGGTGCCTCCAGCTGTTGCCAGACTACAACTCCCAGCATGCCCGGACAGCCGAAGGTTGTCCGGGCATGCTGAGAGTTGTAGTCTAGCAACAGCTGGAGGCACCCTGGTTGGGAAACACTGAGCTATAGAGCCTTTGGCTGTCCTGGCATGCTGGGAGTTGTAGTTTGGCAACAGCTGGAGGCACGCTGGTTGGGAAACACTGAGCTATAGATCCTTCGGCTGCCAGGGGATGATGGGTGATGTAGTTTTCCAAATGCTGAATAAGCCCGCACCTGTTGCACAACTAAAACTCCCATCATTCCCTGACAAACAATAGGGCTGCAGCGGTCAGGGCATGCTGAGAGTTGTAGTTTTGCAACAGCAACAGAGCCTTCATCTTCTTGGGGTACGATGGGAGATGTAGTTTGGCCACACCTGGGGGGGGGGGCACAGATTGGGGAGCACTGATTTCGGGTGTCTCAGGGGCTAGTCCTCAGGTGGGTGGCTCAAGGAACTCCATGGACTGCTGGGTGGTCCCGTTGCACTCGGTCCATGTGGCCAGTACATTGGAGGTATCTAGAGAGTTTGCCAACCCCGTAGAATGTCTGGTGATGTCGGTGGCAGCGTGCAGCCTTCTGGTCGCCTTCCGGGGGCAGCACAGGAGCCTCTTGAAGGCTTTCCTAAAGTCCGGGCTCCTGCAGTAGATGATGGGGTTAAAGGCCGAGTTGACGTACCCCAACCAGTTCAGGAACAAGAAGAGCTTGTCGGGAATGAGGTTCCTGTAGAAGACGTTCACGATGTTGGCCAAGAAGAAGGGCAGCCAGCACAGGGTGAAGGTGCCCATGATGATGCCCAAGGTTTTCAGCGCCTTCTGCTCCTTGACCACCAACATTCTGGACAGTCTCCTCCGGCTGGACTTGGCGTTGCCGAGAGACTGGTTGTTGTGGAATCGGCCCTCGCACTTATCGATCTTCTTCATCTGCTTCTTGGCTTCCTTGAAGACCCTGAAGTAGACGAAGATCATGACCACCAAGGGGACGTAGAAGGAGATGATGGAGGACGCGATGGCGTAGGCTCTGTTGGTGACAAAGTCACAGCACCCGGGGTCGTCATAGCAACTCAGGGCCAATGGGTCATTGGTGTCCCTCCACCAGTGCATCATGATGGGCAGGAAGGAGACCAGAGCGGAGATGGCCCACACTGTGCACACGATGCTCTTGGCCCTGGCCTTGGTCAGCATGCTCTGGTAGCGGAAGGGGGAAGTGATGGCGATGTAGCGGTCGATGGCGATGACACACAGGGTCTCTATACTGGCGGTGACGCACAGAACATCCACCGAGGTCCAGAACTCACAAAAGATGGAGCCGTACATCCAGGTGCCACTCACCACCAGGGTGGCCCCCAGGGGAACCACAAAGAGCCCCATGATGAGGTCGGCACAGGCCAGGGAGGTGATGAACACGTTGGTCAAGGTCTGAAGTCTCTGGTTCTTGGCAATGGCCACAATGACCATGATGTTGCCCATGAGGATGAGGAAGATGATGGTGGTCATCAGGGCTGCCATACCTATGGTCCACTGGGGGGACATCTCAGAGGGGGGGAGGAGGGGGCTGGGCCCTGTAGGGACACTCCGGTTTCTGAAGACAGGGGGCACGCAGCTGTCCCCCATGAATCCTGCAGACCCTGGGGGGGCAGAAGAGGAGGTTTGGTTAGGGGAACATAGGAGGGATGAGCTGAGCAGAAGGTGTTCACAGGGGATGTGTGCGGAGCCCTCGGGGCCCCTGGGATCAGTGCTGGAGCCCCTACAACCTGGTGCCCTGGATATGGGGGCAATCCCCTGTGAGCCTGCACTGGATGCTGAGGTTCTAGGTGCAGGAGTCCAGTGGGCACAAACTGCTGGGGCGCAGGGTTCTGCAGTGCTCCTGGGTCCGTATGATATGTACTCAGCAGCGCTGGTTCTGTGTTCTGCTGTTCTGGATTCACCCCTGATTAGGATTGTTCTAGGTTCTGTAGCTTTGTCTCTGCTTTCTGCACTTCTTGTTCTGGATGTTGTGGGTTTTGTAACCCTGGTTCTATAAGCTCCCAGTTCTGTGGACCAAGTTTTGGATGATTCAAGTTCTGCAGCTCCTGTTCTAGCTACTTCTTGCTTTGTAACACAGGTTCTAGCTGCTTTGTGTTTTGGATAGCTGGTTCTAGATGCACCAGGTTCTGTTGTTCTTGTTTTGGATAATTCTTGCTCTGAAGCCTTTGATTCTGATGCTCTGGGTTCTGCAGTCCTGGTTCTGAATAATTTTTGCTCTGTACGCCAGGTTCTGGATGCTCTGGGTTTTGCAGCCTTGGTTCTGGATGCTCTGGGTTCTGCAGCCTTGGTTCTGGATGCTGTGTGTTCTGTAGTCCTTGTTCCAGATGCTCTGGATCCTGTAGTCCTGGTTCTGGATGCTCTGGGTTCTGTAGTCCTGGATGCTGTGTGTTCTGTAGTCCTGGTTCTGGATGCTCTGGGTTCTGTAGTCCTGGTTCTGGATGCTCTGGGTTCTGTAGTCCTGGTTCTGGATGCTGTGTGCTCTGCAGTCCTTGTTCCAGATGCTCTGGGTTCTGTAGTCCTGGTTCTGGATGCTATGGGTTCTCCAGCCCTGGTTCTGGATGCTCTTGGTCCTGCAGCCCTGGTTCTGGATTCTCTGGGTTCTATAGTCCTGGTTATGGATGCTCTGGGTTCTGCAGTCCTGGATACTTTGGGTTCTGCAGCCCTGGTTCTGGATGATGTGGGTCCTGCAGACCTGGTTCTGGATACTTTGGGTTCTGCAACCCTGGTTCTGGATGCTCTGGGTCCTGCAGACCTGGTTCTGGATACTTTGGGTTCTGCAGCCCTGGTTCTGTATTCTCTGGGTCCTGCAGCCCTGGTTCTGGATGCTCTGGGTTCTGCAGCCCTGGTTCTGTATTCTCCGGGTCCTGCAGCCCTGGTTCTGGATGCTCTGGGTCCTGCAGCCCTGGTTCTGGATGCTCTGGGTTCTGTAGCCCTGGTTCTGTATTCTCTGGGTCCTGCAGCCCTGGTTCTGGATGCTCTGGGTCCTGCAGCCCTGGTTCTGGAGGCTCTCGGTCCTGCAGCCCTGGTTCTGGAGGCTCTCGGTCCTGCAGCCCTGGTTCTGGAGGCTCTGGATCCTGCAGCCCTGGTTCTGGATGCTCTGGGTCCTGCAGCCCTGGTTCTGGATGATCTGTGTTCCGCAGCCCTGGTTCTGGATGCTTTGGGTTCTGCAGTCCTGATTCTGGATTCTCTGGGTTCTGTAGTCCTGGTTCTGTATTCTCTGGGTCCTTCAGTCCTGGATACTTTGGGTCCTGCAGCCCTGGTTCTGGATGCTCTGGGTCCTGCAGCCCTGGATCTGGATGCTCTGGGTTCTGCAGCCCTGGTTCTGGATGCTCTGGGTTCTGCAGCCCTGGTTCTGGATACTTTGGGTCCTGCAGCCCTGGTTCTGGATGCTCTGGGTCCTGTAGTCCTGGTTCTGGATGCTCTGGGTCCTGCAGTCCTGGATACTTTGGGTCCTGCAGCCCTGGTTCTGGATGCTCTGGGTTCTGCAGCCCTGGTTCTGGATGCTCTGGGTTCTGCAGCCCTGGTTCTGGATACTTTGGGTCCTGCAGCCCTGGTTCTGGATGCTCTGGGTCCTGTAGTCCTGGTTCTGGATGCTCTGGGTCCTGCAGTCCTGGATACTTTGGGTCCTGCAGCCCTGGTTCTGGATGCTCTGGGTTCTGCAGCCCTGGTTCTGGATGCTCTGGGTCCTGTAGCCCTGGTTCTGGATGCTCTGGGTCCTGTAGTCCTGGATGCTCTGGGTTCTGTAGCCCTGGTTCTGGATGCTCTGGGTTCTGTAGTTCTGGATGATCTGGGTTCTGTAGCCCTGGTTCTGGATGCTTTGAGTTCTGTAGCCCTGGTTCTGGATGCTCTGGGTTCTGCAGTTCTGGATGCTCTGGGTTCTGTAGCCCTGGTTCTGGATGCTCTGGGTTCTGTAGCCCTGGTTCTGGATGATCTGGGTCCTGCAGTCCTGGTTCTGGATGCTCTGGGTTCTGTAGCCCTGGTTCTTGGTTCCGGAGCCCGGTGTCTAGCGCGGATCTCCCGGTCTCTGCTCCTCCATCTCCTCCCGGAGCAGTACATGATTATGAGCCCTGTACACTGTCCCGCTCCGCACTCACCTCCCCTCCTCCCTACAACCCACAGCCCCCTACAGCCAATCAGCAACGAGGAGGGCGGGATTTATAACACACCACGCCCACCTGTCGAATCCCACAGTGCAGTAACGTCAGCAGCAAAGAGAAAGGGTGAGAAAAATCCTCTGATTACGTCATCATAGAGGAGACCGCGAGGAAAGTACAAATACTATATCCAGATACATTATATACAATTATATCACAGATATTATATCCAGATACATTATATAAAGTTATATCATAGATATTATATCCAGATACATTATATACAGTTATATCACAGATATTATATACAGACACATTATATACAGTTATATCACAGATATTATATCCAGATACATTATATAAAGTTATATCATAGATATTATATCCAGATACATTATATACAGTTATATCACAGATATTATATCCAGATACATTATATATAGTTATATCACATATATTATATACAGACACATTATATACAGTTATATCACAGATATTATATACAGATACATTATATACAGTTATATCACAGATATTATATACAGATACATTATATACAGTTATATCACAGATATTATATACAGACACATTATATACAGTTATATCACAGATATTATATCCAGATACATTATATATAGTTATATCACATATATTATATACAGACACATTATATACAGTTATATCACAGATATTATATACAGATACATTATATACAGTTATATCACAGATATTATATACAGACACATTATATACAGTTATATCATAGATATTATATCCAGATACATTATATACAGTTATATCATAGATATTATATCCAGATACATTATATACAGTTATATCACAGATATTATATCCAGATACATTATATACAGTTATATCACAGATATTATATCCAGATACACTATATACAGTTATATCACAGATATTATATACAGATACATTATATACAGTTATATCATAGATATTATATCCAGATACATTATATACAGTTATATCATAGATATTATATCCAGATACATTATATACAGTTATATCACAGATATTATATCCAGATACACTATATACAGTTATATCACAGATATTATATACAGACACATTATATACAGTTATATCACAGATATTATATCCAGATACATTATATACAGTTATATCACAGATATTATATACAGATACATTATATACAGTTATATCATAGATATTATTGTGCTGCCTTCGCAATGTATTTTACATGCTTGGCACTCAGCAGGGTCTGTTCCTTTAAGACCCTCCATTTTCTTGAAGCCTAGAGGCGGGCCTTCTCTCTAAAACATAGGGCTAGCTCCGGCATGTCTCATTCATTCCAGCTCCAGCCACCACAGTGACCAGATCCACAGGACTTCTTAAAGCTAATACAGCCTGCAAATCTGATAAATACCAAAGCCTGTGAGTAAGGAATTGTTAGTTATCTTGTGTAGAGAGATGCTCGGCATTTGTAGATAGATAATGTGTTTTCAGTGTGTAGTAAGTGAGCACATGTTAGACCATATCTATGTATTAGCAATGCATAATGTAAGGCACTTGAATAGCCATGCTTATATCTGTCTTTCATATGTTTGTTTTACAGTTTTACCGCACTTTCATTATATCTCAGTAAAGATTACATCAGTTAAGCAAACCAGCGTGTCTTTCCTTGAGATTCGGTATAAACTTGATGTGAAGCTGTGTCCACGAGACAGCGGAGACATTATAGTAAAAAGGCTTTTAAAACGTTATCAGAAGCAGTTAATCAGCTTTGAATCGTCCGCAGCAGTAAAAAAGACTCATAAATCCTGTGCCCTGCAGTCTGTGTCGGAGTAAGGGCGCGAAGCACTAGAAAGTGAAACTAATTCTCTCACGTGCTATAACACCGCTGTGCTGTGTCCAGTCATCATCATTATCTGCGCTGCCAGCTAAATCAAGATGCAGAACCCAGAGAACAGCACTCTGACAGTTAACCCTCAATGCTCCTATAAAGAGGAAGACACCTTGCCAAGAAGTAGATCTAGGTGCACAACATTGTCTAGAGCGTCCAGTCAAACAAATCTAACTTCGGTTAGCGCCGATGCATCAAGATTTAAACGCCATAGTTCTAGACACTCAAGCACCACCAACCTGTCATCCGCTAGCGCCATAGCAACTAAGGCAAGAGCGAAAGCAGAGGCAGCTTGTGCAATGGCGTCCTATGCAAAGCAGGAAGCTGAATTGATGAAAGAACAAGCTGAAGTGCAAGCATCTTTACACTTACTGCAACAGCAGAAAAACGCTGCAGCAGCCTTAGCCGAGGCAGAAGTTCTCACAAGGGCTGCCGAAGCTCAGTTCGCTGACATAGAAACCCAGATGTCACCCCTCAGCGCAAGCCAACGTACCCGTGAGTACATACAGTCACAAGCAACCATGTACACTGACCAGCAGTTCAATTATGCACCAAGACCATCAATAAGCAACTTTGATACTATGCAACACTGCAAGACTGAATTAGAACCTCAGGGTAGGAAGTCAAGTGGTCGCATGCTCAGAGACCAATCTGCCAACCTGACAAGAGTGCAAACGGATGCTGATGTACTCCCTCCTCAAGCAAATACAAGTCTGGATTATAGCAGAAAGACTTACAATAGAGGAGAACAAAGCAGACTTAGTCAATTACCTGATCAGCCTTACCAGCCGCAGCCATACCCTGAGTTTACACCCAGGAAGTATTCACCAGATGCAGCAAGAGCTACAGAGGTAGCAAGATTCCTGATGCGCCGTGAGATAGTGAGCGCTGGTCTCATGAAATTCGACGACCGTCCAGAAAACTACTGGGCCTGGAAGTCATCTTTCCTAAGCGGTACCCAAGACTTAGATCTGACAGACAGAGAAAAGCTTGATCTGCTCGTCAAATGGCTAGGACCAGAGTCCACTGAGCAAGCCCAAAGAATCAGATCAGTACATGTTCATGACGCAGCAGCAGGATTTGCAATGGTGTGGAGGAGACTAGAACACTGCTATGGGTCACCTGAAGTGATTGAAGATGCTCTTCTGAAGAGGATAGAAAACTATCCAAGAATGACAAACAAAGACAATCAAAAGCTGAGAGGGTTTGGGGACCTACTCTTAGAAATAGAAGCCGCTAAGTCTAGTGGACATCTGCCAGGTCTCTCATACTTAGATACAGCACGTGGAGTTGATCCCATAATCGAGAAACTTCCTTTCAACTTGCAAGAAAGGTGGGTCACTCAAGCATCAAGATACAAGAAAGATCATCGAGTCGCATTTCCACCATTTGCCTTCCTTGCTGAATTCATCGTAGACCAAGCTGAAACACGCAATGATCCAAGCTTTGCTTTCCTGAACAAGAGAACTGCAAGCTCCCCAAAGGTAGAGCAAAAACATCCAACGCCTTACAAAGAACGCAGAGCAACAGTTTCTGTACGGAAGACAGAAGTCTCGCCTGAGTCTGCAGTCAATCAGGAAGACAACACAAGTAAGAAAGTTGAGGAGCCAGACAAAATATGTCTTATCCACAACAAGCCTCATCCACTAAGAAAATGTCGCAGTTTCAGAAGTAAGACATTAGAAGAGCGCAAAGCTTACCTTAAAGACAATCACATTTGTTTCAGATGTTGCGCTTCAATTCAGCATCTTGCAAAAGACTGTACAAAAACAATAAAATGCACAGAGTGCAACAGTGACAAACACCTGTCAGCACTGCACCCAGGACCACCACCATGGAAACAAGAAGTTCCAGCAACTCAAGAAGATCATGGTGGGGAGCAAGGCGAGAGTACAACGCCAGCAGTAACCTCAAAGTGTACTGAGATCTGTACAGAGCAGGGCCGCCCCAGATCATGTTCCAAGATATGCTTAGTCAAGGTGTATCCTGCAGGCTTCAGAGAAAAAGCAATCAAGATGTACACAGTCTTGGATGAACAGAGTAACAGATCTCTGGCAAAAACAGAGTTCTTTGACCTCTTCGGTGACAAAGGAAGTCCAACTCCATACACCCTGAAGACTTGTTCTGGAGTTGTAGAGACAACAGGGAGAAGAGCAAACAACTACATCATTGAGTCATTAGATGGAAAGACAAAGGTGACTCTTCCTACCCTCATAGAATGTGATGAGATACCAGACGACAGGTCAGAGATCCCCACACCTGAAGTTGCTCGTCATCACCCCCATCTGGTGCGAATAGCAGACCAGATACCAGCACTAGATCCAGATGCTGCAATCATCCTTCTACTTGGGAGAGATATCCTCAGACTGCACAAAGTCAGAGAACAGTACAATGGGCCACACAATGCACCATTTGCACAACGCCTTGATCTCGGATGGGTCATCGTTGGAGAAGTATGTCTAGACGGACTCCACAAACCAGAAAAGGTAAATGTCTACAGAACACATCTGTTACAGAATGGTCGTACATCTTGTCTTTGCCCATGTACCAACAGTCTACACATTAAAGAGAGACTTGTAAACCCAACACATCATCGGAGTATCCAGAGGTGCATGGAAGACTTAGCCTCAACTGGAGATACAGATGAACTGGGCTGTAAGGTGTTTGAAAGAACACGAGATGACGACAAGCTAGCACCCTCGGTGGAAGATACTCTCTTCCTTGAGATTATGGACAGAGAAGTCTTCAGAGACAAATCAGGCAGCTGGGTAGCCCCTCTACCCTTCCGGTCACCACGCCATCGCCTTCCTGACAACAAGGTACAAGCAGAGAAACGCTTCACCTCGTTGCAGCACATGCTACAAAGAAAGCCAAATAAGAAGAAACACTTCCAAGCCTTCATGCAGAAGATCTTTGATAACGATCAAGCTGAAAAGGCACCACCACTACAAGAGAACCAAGAACACTGGTACTTACCAATATTTGGGGTGTACCATCCTCAGAAACCAGGCCAGATACGCGTAGTATTTGACTCTAGTGCGAAACACCAAGGCATCTCACTAAATGATGTCCTTCTCAGCGGACCTGACCTGAACAACACACTCCTTGGAGTACTCATCAGGTTCAGAAAAGAACTCGTAGCAGTGACAGCAGACGTACAACAGATGTTCTACTGTTTCCTTGTTCGTGAAGATCACAGAGACTACTTAAGGTTCCTGTGGTATGCAGACAATGACTTTAACAAAGAAATCACAGAGTACAGGATGAAGGTACATGTGTTTGGAAACAGCCCTTCTCCAGCTGTAGCTATCTACAACCTGAGACGAGCAGCACAACAAGGTGAAAGACATGGTCAAGAAGCCACACAGTTCGTCATGAAGAACTTCTACGTAGATGATGGACTTGCTTCTTTCTCCAGCAACGAAGAAGCTATCAACGTCCTGAAAAGTACAAGAGAAATGTTGGCAGAATCCAACATAAGACTGAACAAGGTAGCTTCCAACAGCAACAGAGTCATGGAAGCATTTCCAATGGAAGACCGTGCTAAAGACCTCAAAGACTTGGATCTAGGAACAGAATCACCACCCTTGCAAAGAAGTCTTGGGATTAGTTGGGACCTGAAGACTGACAGTTTCACCTTCAGGGTCTCCAGAGAAGAGAAGCCATTCACAAAAAGAGGTGTCCTATCTACAGTCAACAGTCTTTACGACCCCCTGGGGTTCGTAGCACCCATCATCATGCAAGGTAAAGCTCTTTTGAGACAGATCACTACTGAGCAAGAACAAAGTGACTGGGACATACCTCTACCTGAAGAGAAGGAAATGCAGTGGAAGTTGTGGAAAGACTCATTGTTAGAGCTTGAACAACTCAACATCCCTAGACCATACGTATCTGTTTCCTTGTCTGCTACAAAGAGAAGAGAAATATGCATATTCTCTGACGCCTCCACTATGGCTATCGCATCTGTCGCCTACCTTAGGGTAATAGACACTGAGGGACAAAGCCATGTCGGGTTCCTCATGGGAAAATCTAAGCTGGCTCCCAGACCGTCTCACACTGTCCCACGTCTAGAACTTTGTGCTGCTGTCTTAGCTGTAGAGATGGCAGACATGATTACAACAGAACTGGACATCGAGATCCATACAATTAACTTTTATACAGACAGCAAGATTGTGTTAGGATATATTCACAATGCTTCAAGAAGATTTTATACATACGTGGCCAACAGAGTGACACGTATCAGAAAGTCTACAAGTCCAGAACAGTGGCATCACATCAGCACAGACAAGAACCCAGCTGATCATGGGACGAGACTAGTGCCAGCCGCTGCGCTCAAGCAAACTAACTGGTTCGTAGGTCCATCCTTTCTTCGTAAACCAGAAACCAAAGAAACTACTCAGGTAGAGACCTTTCAGCTCATAGAACCAGATCAAGACAAAGAGGTAAGACCTCAAGTGACAGTTTGTAGGACTATAGTTACAAGAGACAGTCTGGGCGCTCATAGATTTGAAAGGTTTTCCAGCTGGAAGTCGCTGACCCGTGCAATCGGAAAACTTAAGGTCACGATCATCAGATGCATCCAGCAGGAAGTCTTTAAAGAAGAAATCCAAGGCCTTCTGAAAACGGAAGAGATTTCTCAACACAATTCGCTCAAGGACTTGTACACCAAGCAAAGGAAACAAGTTCAAAGTCTTGCGGACATTTTCTGGAAGAGGTGGAGACAGGAATACCTGGTGATATTCCAGCCACGCAAGAAATGGCAAGATGACAAGCCCAATTTACAAGTTGGAGACTTTGTCCTACTGAAAGACTCTCAGGCCCACAGGAACGAGTGGCCTATTGGACTCATTGTGGGGACTGATCCTAGTAGTGATGCTAGAGTTAGAAAGGTTGAAGTTAGGATTGTTAGACAGGGCATTCCCAAAGTGTATGCAAGGCCAATTTCTGAAGTAGTTTTACTTCTGTCCAAGGGTTAGTGGCATAACAAAAAGTATGCCAGGTGGGGAGTGTGCTGCCTTCGCAATGTATTTTACATGCTTGGCACTCAGCAGGGTCTGTTCCTTTAAGACCCTCCATTTTCTTGAAGCCTAGAGGCGGGCCTTCTCTCTAAAACATAGGGCTAGCTCCGGCATGTCTCATTCATTCCAGCTCCAGCCACCACAGTGACCAGATCCACAGGACTTCTTAAAGCTAATACAGCCTGCAAATCTGATAAATACCAAAGCCTGTGAGTAAGGAATTGTTAGTTATCTTGTGTAGAGAGATGCTCGGCATTTGTAGATAGATAATGTGTTTTCAGTGTGTAGTAAGTGAGCACATGTTAGACCATATCTATGTATTAGCAATGCATAATGTAAGGCACTTGAATAGCCATGCTTATATCTGTCTTTCATATGTTTGTTTTACAGTTTTACCGCACTTTCATTATATCTCAGTAAAGATTACATCAGTTAAGCAAACCAGCGTGTCTTTCCTTGAGATTCGGTATAAACTTGATGTGAAGCTGTGTCCACGAGACAGCGGAGACATTATAATTATATACAGATACATTATATACAGTTATATCACAGATATTATATACAGACACATTATATACAGTTATATCACATATATTATATACAGATACATTATATACAGTTATATCACAGATATTATATACAGTTATATCACAGATATTATATACAGATACATTATATACAGTTATATCACAGATATTATATACAGTTATATCACAGATATTATATCCAGATACATTATATAAAGTTATATCACAGATATTATATACAGACACATTATATATAGTTATATCACAGATATTATATCCAGATGCATTATATACAGTTATATCATAGATATTATATACAGATACATTATATATAGTTATATCACAGATATTATATCCAGATACATTATATACAGTTATATCACATATATTATATACAGACACATTATATACAGTTATATCACATATATTATATCCAGATACATTATATACAGTTATATCACAGATATTATATACAGACACATTATATATAGTTATATCACAGATATTATATACAGACACATTATATACAGTTATATCACATATATATCCAGATAGATTATATACAGTTATATCACAGATATTATATCCAGATACATTATATACAGTTATATCACAGATATTATATACAGATACATTATATACAGTTATATCACAGATATTATATACAGACACATTATATATAGTTATATCACAGATATTATATACAGTTATATCACAGATATTATATCCAGATACATTATATATAGTTATATCACAGATATTATATCCAGATACATTATATACAGTTATATCACAGATATTATATACAGATACATTATATACAGTTATATCACAGATATTATATACAGTTATATCACAGATATTATATACAGATACATTATATACAGTTATATCACAGATATTATATCCAGATACATTATATACAGTTATATCACAGATATTATATACAGATACATTATATACAGTTATATCACATATATTATATACAGATACATTATATACAGTTATATCACAGATATTATATACAGATACATTATATACAGTTATATCACAGATATTATATCCAGATACATTATATACAGTTATATCACAGATATTATATACAGATACATTATATACAGTTATATCACAGATACTATATCCAGACACATTATATACAGTTATATCACAGATATTATATCCAGATACATTATATACAGTTATATCACATATATTATATACAGTTATATCACAGATATTGTATCCAGACACATTATATACAGTTATATCACAGATATTATATACAGATACATTATATACAGTTATATCACATATATTATATCCAGATACATTATATACAGTTATATCACAGATATTATATACAGATACATTATATACAGTTATATCACAGATATTATATACAGATACATTATATACAGTTATATCACAGATATTATATACAGTTATATCACAGATATTATATACAGATACATTATATACAGTTATATCACAGATATTATATACAGATACATTATATACAGTTATATCACAGATATTATATCCAGACACATTATATACAGTTATATCATAGATATTATATCCAGATACATTATATACAGTTATATCACAGATATTATATCCAGACACATTATATACAGTTATATCATAGATATTATATCCAGATACATTATATACAGTTATATCACAGATATTATATACAGACACATTATATACAGTTATATCACAGATGGTATATACAGACACATTATATATAGTTATATCACAGATGTTATATACAGACACATTATATACAGTTATATCACAGATATTATATCCAGATACATTATATACAGTTATATCACAGATATTATATACAGACACATTATATATAGTTATATCACAGATGTTATATACAGACACATTATATACAGTTATATCACAGATATT